>NC_084614.1:15573489-15850989 GCF_033978795.1 Nerophis ophidion | reverse complement strand
GATGTAAATGAGGTGTGGTTGTATTGTATATTAAGTATGTGTCCATAAAAGGGCATTTTATGACTTTTTCTCGATTTGATTACGTGATATGGTATGATTTTATTGTCATAATTTTATTGCATTATTTTTGTATCCCTTTATTTTAGGTAGCCAGGGACTGCAGATGGAAATGAGCTATTTAGTTATAATCTGGTACAGAACATATCTGTCTTGGAGCTTAGTGTTTCTGTGCATTGTCCCTTCAAATAACGACTAAAATAAACTACTCCCAGGGTTGGAAACAATACAGCTGACTTAATATTTCTTTTTTTGTGTGTGTGCAGATTGAATGTATTTGAAGAGTGATTGCAGCAGACAAAGATAGAAATCTGCCGTAAACACCTCCCTCCTCCACTTAGCCACTCTAACAACAACAATGAGGCCTCTAGCAGTTACCCTGGCAACAGGTTTTGTTTTTACCTTTATTTACCCAGGAAAGTCCCACTGTGATAAAACAAAACAAAAAAACAAGCTCTTGTAAGGAAGTCTTGCGACACACATTTATACACCAGTGTGGTTTATATTGTTGTTTTTTAACACCCCATTATATACATATATATATATATATATATATATATATATATATATCTCACAATCAATTAAAGGCCTACTGAAACCCACTACTACCGACCACACAGTCTGATAGTTTATATATCAATGATGAAATATTAACATTGCAACACATGCCAATAAGGCCGGTTTAGTTTACTAAATTGCAATTTTAAATTTCGCGCAGAAGTATCATGCTAAAACGTTGCGGTATGATGACGCATGCGCGTGATGTCACGCATTGTAGAGGACATTTTGTTCCAGCATTGTTCACAGCTATAAGTCGTCTCTTTTCATCACATAATTCCACAGTATTTTGGACATCTGTGTTGCTGAATCTTTTGCAATTTGTTCAATGAATAATGGAGACGTCAAAGAAGAAAGCTGTAGGTGGGAAGCGGTGTATTGCGGCCGCCTTTAGCAACACAAACACAGCCGGTGTTTCATTGTTTACAGTCCCAAAAGATGACGGTGAAGCTTTGCTATGCAATAGAGCGGTCAAGCGCACACGGTTGGATTGGACCACACACACAAAGTACGGTGTATTATGCAGCGATCATTTCGAAAGATCGTGTTTCGAAGAAGGTCCCTTGCGAAGGGCAGAGATGGGCATCGCGCTCACCCGTCGACTGGTGCTGAAGAAAGGTGCGGGGCCTTTGTAGTCCGTGCCGACCCTGTAGTCGATAAGCTTCTTCTTTTTCTCTAACTTCTTGTTACGGGACATTCATCCTCCCCTGTTGCTGTTTCTGATATAAAAGTAGTGTAAAGTTCTTACTTATATCTGTCAGTAAACTCGCCATGAAAGCGCTAAAACATACCGGTGTAGTGACTTTACATTATTTACCCAAGGAACTTTAGTTGTTAGAGAGTTACGGTCGTACGTTTTTTTTTTCACGGGACACATTTCCGGGGTTGTTCCTGCACTAATGAGCCACGGATGAGGAGACGCTGCTCCGTTGTTTATTGAAGTAAAGTCTGAATGTCATTCAAACAGTTGGCTCCCTCTTTTGACACTCCCGTCCTTGCACGCTACACCGCTACAACAAAGAAGACGCTGCCACGTAAATAACACCGCCCACAAAACGGCGCATCATGAAGCGACTGTCAGAAAGCGACTTGACGATGAACCGTAAAATATCATCTATGCAACATTTTGACCAAAGAACCACCATTGGTGGATCTAAACCATGCGCCCTATAATCCGTTGCGCCTTTTGTATGAAAATAGACCTGAAAAGACCCGCTCATCGACAGTGCGCCTTATAATCCGGTGCGCCCTATGGTCCGGAAAATACGGTATATGTCAATCTCCATGATATACCTCGTTTAACAGCTGTTTTCATTGGACCATTCCACCCGCAATCATAGGGCCCTACTCTGCCTCACAATACACACAAGTACGACCATAAACTATACAAACACGCACCAAACGCAAAGTGAAAACCCCACAATGTGATCAACACATGCGCTCCAGACTGTGTTCAGGTTAACCGAACCGTTCGGGTTCTTTTCAGAAACCCTTCCATCTCGAGCCGACACGCACTCGGGGAGCCATCTGTGGCAGTTTATGAAAACACTCCGGTGTTTGTGCTCAGATCAAGCATTTGATTTGATACTGACAATGTTTGTAAGCTGTGTGTGTGCGTGCGTGTTCCACTGATCTTAATCTGCCACTGAGCGTCTTGATAACAGGAAGCCAACCATAATCTGCCATTGCTGAAATTCCACCGAAGTCACATCAAGGGGTTTCATGTTCATGACAGTATGTTGCTCTAACCCAGGGGTCGGGAACCTTTTTGGCTGAGAGAGCCATGAAAGCCACGTATTTCCGTGAGAGCCATGTAATATTTTTAACACTGAAAACTGTCAGGTTCAAACACGGATGACATCTATTAAACAGACAAGAAACAAGGAATTAAACAGAGACCGGATTCAATTTAGCTCAATAAGGAGAAACCCGTAGACCTGTATTTCCAGATTACAACTAAATGCGTGCATCTTTTATTATTTTTAATAACATGGTTATTCTGAAGCTAACCAATAATAAATAAAATACTTTTGACCATTAATGCGACTTCTTCAACAGGTGCGGTAGAAAAAGGATGGATGGATTAAAATGCACGAGAATGTTTTACATTTTGAACGTTATTTTTAACACTGTGATTACCAGCGGAATTAATTATTACTTATCGTGTTAAGCAACGTCAGGTAAGATTGATGTGAGAGCCAGATGCAGTCATCAAAAGAGCCACAGGTTCCCTACCCCTGCTCTAACCACACACACACACACACACACACACACACACACACACACACACAGAGACACAGAGACACACACACACACACACACACACACACACACAGAGACACACACACACACACACACAGGTTATCATTTGGAATGGGGACCGAGTTTTTGTTCGTGACTTGTGGGGACCACACTTTCTACAGGTTGTGGAGGCATACATTTTTTGGGGTAAAATGTCCACTGCCCAGTTAGCTCATACACGTCTTTAAATCTCTGGATTGATGAAGTAATGTGCTGATCATTCTTACTGGTGACCCTGGGGGAAAAAATAGTTAATATGGTTCATAGGGACCAAATTTTGATAATTTTGCGTAATTCACACAAATTTGTACGTGAATACTGAGGACCATTAAAAAAAAATCAAATGAAATATGACATGATCCTCAGAATACAACACTACAGCTGTCCTCTTATAGGAAGTTTCACCACTTAAATGTTAAAGCAAATCCTGCATCGTCTGTGACATTACTGAAAAACTGCTATTTAGCAGTAATGAAGTTGTTTGCAACTCCAACTACCATGTATGGAAGGATGGAAATTTCTGAATGTGAACCATACTTTAAGGTAATAATGTTTTATAATCATGCTGTATGAAAATCTCATCCAAAGGAACACTAAACCAGATTTTGTGTTTGGAAAAATATATTAGTTTTAACTCAGGATGAATACCATACAGAATCACAGTCCTATATTGGATCCACTTTGGACTGGACTTTGACGGTTATGTTAGATCCACTATGGATTGGACTTTCACAATATCATGTTAGACCTGCTCGACATCCATTGCTTTCGGTCCCCTGGGGAGGGGGGGTTGCCCAAATATGCGGTCCTCTCCAAGGTTTCTCATAGTCATCATTGTCACCGATGTCCCACTGGAGTGAGTTTTTCCTTCCCCAATGTAATTTGTTAAGTGTGGGGCAAAAGTGTTGCTACAAAAATAGCATTACTGCTAATGTGTAGCATCATTTGAAAAGTCACCCGCTAGAGAATGAAGAGTGAATACTCTGCATGTCAACATCTCCGTTCAGTGCCACACCAACAAAATGCCGAGGCAACCATTTCCACATCAACACCGTATGAAAAAAATAGTCAACAACATAAGGAGATAACGTCCGCAGGAACCTATCGCACAGCGATTCAATTTCCTATTAAGCAACTAATTTTTATTGGACACTTATTGAAATATCTTGTGTGACATCATGCACAAAAGAGCACTTTATTTGTTTTAAAGGCCTACTGAAACCCGCTACTACCGACCACGCAGTCTGATAGTTTATATATCAATGATGAAATATTAATATTGCAACACATGCCAATACGGCCTTTTTAGTTTACTAAATTGCAATTTTAAATTTCCCGCGATGTGTCCTGTTGAAAACGTCGCGTAATGATGACGCATGCGCGTGACGTCTCGGGTTGTTTTTTCCAGAACGATCCAAGCTTTAAGTAGTCTGCTTTAATCGCATAATTACACAGTATTCTGGACATCTGTGTTGCTGAATCTTTTGCAATTTGTTCAATTAATAACGGAGAAGTCAAAGTAGAAAGATGTAGATGGGAAGCGGTGTATTGCAGCCGCATTTAGCAACACAAACACAGCCGGTGTTTTCTTGTTTAAAATTACCGAAGGTGAAGCTTTACTATGGAACAGAGCGGTCAAGCGAACATGTCAACCGGCAGGTTTCGGAGAGAAAATTGTGGTAATAAGTCGGCTCCTACCGTAGGCATCAGCGGAGCTTGCAGCTCAAGGCTTCCCTCAGAGACACTGGCGGTCACCACACACGTGGCCACAACTCTCCGACTTTCAGGTACTATATAATCTCACTAAAACACTAGTAACACAATAAGCAGATAAGGAATTTTCCAGAATTATCCTAGTAAATGTGTCTAATAACATCTGAATCGCTCCCACTGCCTTAGCCTTTTATTTTGTAGTCCTTCACTCTCATTATCCTCATCCACTAATCTTTCAACCTCGCTCAAATTAATGGGGAAATTGTCGCTTTCTCGGTCCGAATCGCTCTAGCTGCTGGTGGCTATGATTGTAAACAATGTGAGGATGTGAGGAGCTCCACAACCCGTGACGTCATGCGCACATCGTCTGCTACTTCCGGTACAGGCAAGGCTTTTTTATTAGCGACCAAAAGTTGCGAACTTTATCGTCGATGTTCTCTACTAAATCCTTTCAGCAAAAATATGGCAATATCGCGAAATGATCAAGTATGACACATAGAATGGACTCTTTAAATAAGAAAATCTCATTTCAGTAGGCCTTTAAACTATTGTAGTGGTGTTCTGTACAAAAAGTGCACTCATAGCTTGTTTTAAAATGTCTCTGACAATCTCGCACTGTTTTGGAAATGACATGAATGTTTGTGCCACTGCTTAATAACTGTTTAAAAAATAGACTTTTAGTTGTGATTTCCCTCTCTGCATGAAAGTTTAAAATGAGCATATATGAATGCAGTCTGAAGAAGATAGTTTTAATGTAGACACATAGAATCATCATACTGCTGTGATTATATGCATCAAGTGTTCATTCAAGGCTAAGGCAAAATATGGAGATATATATCGTGTATCGCGACATGGCCTAAAAATAGAGATATATATATATTTTTAAAAATTCCATATACTAGTTACAATGAACCTGGTAACCAGAGTTTCTTCGTGGCCTCGTCTCCCTCCGCCCCTCACGTACATAACAGATACGTGTCAAAAGCAAGTGGAATTCCTTGTTTGAATGTTTCCACTTGTTTGATTAAAGTCGTCCAGGGTGTTCCCCGCCTTCCGCCTGAATGCAGCTGAGATAGGCTCCAGCGACCCCCCCCCGCCACCCCAAAAGGGACAAGCGGTAGAAAATGGGTGAATGGATGGATGAATAAACTTTATTGCATCCTGTGGCGATTGGAAATAAGAATGTCTTTCGCCAGGGAAAGTTCACGCGGATAAAAACGTGCACAAATGATTCAACACGCATTCAAATTACTCTTGGTAATAAGGAAGACTAATACATTTTGTGACAACTGCGTGTGCGTGTCTTTGTGTGTGTGTGTGGGGCAGATGGGCCTGAGATTCAGTCACACACACACACACACACACACACACACACACACACACACACACACACACACACCTTGTTCCACACTTGTCCTCCCACTCCAAGGCTGCTCAATTCAACACACACACACACACACACACACACACACACACACACTTATCTAACAGGCTGTGTGAGGTTTCATCAAATGGTTTCCATAAAAAGGAAAACAAGTAAGCCCGGCGTGACCTTCCCTCACATTCCTTCTGACACGGTTCAAAACTCCCTCCCCAAACTGAAAATCCCGTAAGAGCGAGGAAACATCTGCCGTCACCGTGCTGCGCTTGCGGCCAATCTCGCCCGGCCGGTTCACCTTTGTTCTACCCCGCGAAGTGTTTACTGTCGGGAAAGAGCGGCTCGGCTGGAGGGACCGCTCGGGTTTTGTTGCCGAGGAATCAGCTGAGCACATAAAACGCAGCGTGGCCGCCATCCGAACAAAAGCGCTTGTCTGGTCGGTGTTTGGACGTGACATTTTCCCATGACCGCTCTGTCAAAATAAAAATAAAAAATGCAGGTTTGTGGCCATGTTTGCTTGGCAGTGGCTTTAACCTCTTAAGGCAGTTTGTTTACATGCTTTTTTTTTTATTATTTGTCTTTACTATTTGGGCTTATTGGACCCTAATTAGAATTAAAAAATGAAGAATCATCTTTTTATATGATGTACTTAGTCCATAAGTACACAAACGTGTACTTCATGTGTAGTGACATGCTAATTCTTATTTTTACATTTTTTTTCTTCCAAACTCCATTGTATGTTTTATTTATATATATATATATATATATATATATATATATATATATATATATATATATATATATATATATATATATATATATATATATAAATAAATTAAATGATAAATGGGTTGTACTTGTATAGCACTTTTCTACCTTCAAAATACTCAAAGCGCTTTGACACTACTTCCACATTTACCCATTCACACACACATTCACACACTGATGGAGGGAGCTGCCATGCAAGGCGCTAACCAGCACCCATCAGGAGCAAGGGTGAGGTGTCTTGCTCAGGACACAACGAACGTGACGAGGTTGGTACTGGGTGGGGATTTGTAACAGTGTTAAAGTTGTTTGTACGGTCATCCTCAGTGTGACCTGCATGGCTGTTGACCAAGTACGAATTGCATTCAATTGTGTGTGTGAAAAACCGTAGAAGTTATGTGACTAAATGTATGGAGGAAAAGCAGACGTGACGACAGGCTGTCCTCACTCAGGTCCGATGTTAAAGGGGTGAAGGTCTCAGGTGAGAGAGGACGCCAAAGGCAGTGCCTTTAAGGCACGCCCTCAATATCGTTGTCTGTGTGATAATCGGGAGAAAGGTTGCCCCAGGAGAGGCAATGAAACTCGTGAGTCTCCCGGGAAAATCGGGGGAGTTGGCAAGTATGCTAGCGGTGTTCCTCAATGTTCCATCTCAGGTCCTCTCTTTTTCATAATTTGGGCTATTCAACTGGTGGCCTCTGTTTACAGCAGAGTTTTAAAAACACTTAAGTGCTGTCGTAGAGATGATCTTTGACTTATTTTTTTGCAGAAGGTCCTTAAAAACAGTAGAATGTTCCTGTAACGCTGACAAAATAAATAGGTCAAAATCAAATATTTACAGTAGAGGATGCTGGTTCTTCAAATTCTGGTGCCCCCGGTCCTTAACTGGAACTGTGGCCCTTACAACAATTGTTGAATATTCCAGCTCTAGGGCCATTTCCCATCTGCAACTTGATTTTTTTTTATGAACACATTGTAAAAATAAAATAAATGAAATAATGAGATGTAATCTTTGATATTAGACAAGAGGTCTTCAAATGTTTTCAAGGCCTTATAAAATTATATCTGTCCTAAAAGTACCTTGCTACTGTGCAATAAGATGTTCAAATGATACAGCAGTGGTCACCAACCTTTTTGAAAGCAAGACCTACTTCTTGGGTACTGATTAATGCGAAGGGCTACCAGTTTGATACACACTTAAATAAATTTCCAGAAATAGCCAATTTGCTCAATTTACCTTTGATAAATATATATATATATATATATATATATATATATATATATATATATATAAATAAAAATGGGTATTTCTGTCTGTCATTCCGTCGTACATTTTTCTTCCTTTGACGGAAGGTTTTTTTGTAGAGAATAAATGATGAAAAAAACACTTAATTGAACGGTTTAAAAGAGGAGAAAACAGGCAAAAGATGAAAATTTAATTTTGAAACATAGTTTATCTTCAATTTCAACTCTTTAAAATTCAACTGAAAAAAAGAAGCGAAAAACTAGCTAATTCGAATCTTTTGGAAAAAATAAAAAAATAATTAATGGAAAATCATTAGTAATTTTTCCTGATTAAAATTAATTTTAGAATTTTGATGACATGTTTTAAATAGGTTAAAATCCAATCTGCACTTTGTTAGAATATATAACAAATTGGACCTAGCTATATTTCTAACAAAGACAAATCACTATTTCTTCTAGATTTTCCAGGACAAACATTTTAAAAGGAATTAAAAATACTTTGAAATAAGATTTAAATTTGATTCTACAGATTTTCCAGAATAATTGTTTTGAATTTTAATAATAAGTTTGAAGAAATATTTCACAAATATTCTTTGTCGAAAAAACAGAAGCTAAAATGAAGAATTAAATTAAAATGTATTATTATTCTTTACAATAAAAAAAATAACTTTACTTGAACATTGATTTAAATTGTCAGGAAAGAAGAGGAAGGAATTTAAAAGGTAAAAAGGTATATGTGTTCAAAAATTCCAAAATCAGTTTTAAGGTTGTATTTTTTTTCTCAAAAACTGTCTTTCTGAAAGTTATAAGAAGCTTAGTTAAAAAATAAATGAATTTATTTAAACAAGTGAAGACCAAATCTTTAAAATATTTTCTTGGATTTTCAAATTCTATTTGAGTTTTGTCTCTCTTAGAATTAAAAATGTCGAGCAAAGCGAGACTAGCTTGCTAGTAAATAAATACAATTTTTAAAAAATAGAGGCAGCTCACTGGTAAGTGCTGCTATTTGAGCTATTTTTAGAACAGGCTAGCGGGCGACTCATCTGGTCCTTACGGGCGACCTGGTGCCCGTGGGCACCGCGTTGGTGACCCCTGTGATACAGTATAGCGAGGCTAATACAGTCGTGCTCATAAGTTTACATATCTTGGGAGAATTTATGATTTCTTGGCCATTCTTCAAAAACTTGAATGATAACACAAAAACCTTTCTTCCACTCATGCTTAATGGTAGTGTGAAAATATTTATTGGCAGACAACTGTGCTTACTCTTTTTAAATCAAAATGACAAAAGAAAGTACCCAATGACCCCGATCAAAAGTTTACATACCCCAGTGACTTTGATCTGATGACGCACAAAAGTCGACACAAACAAGTTTGAACGGCTTATCAAGGTTCCAATCCTCACCTGTGACCTGTTTGTTTGTAATTAGTGTGTGTGTATAAAAAGGTCAGTGAGTTTCTGGGCTTCTGACAGACCATTGCATCTTTCATCCAGTGCTGCACAGATGTTTCTGGATTCTGAGTCATGGGGAAGGCAAACAAATTGTCAAAGGATCTTTGAGAAAAGGTAATTAAACTACATAAAACAGGAAAAGGGTATAAAAAGATATCCAAGGAATTGAGAATGCCAATCAGCAGTGTTTAAACGCTGATTAAGAAGTGGAAAATGAGGGATTCAGGTAGACCAGCAAAGATTTCAGCCACAACTGCCAAGAAAATTGTTCAAGATGCAGAGAAAAATCCATAAATAACTTCAGCTGAAATACAAGACTCTCTGAAAAACTGTGGTGTGGCTGTTTCAAGATGCACAATAAGGAGGCACCTAAAGAAAAATGGGCTGTATGGTCGAGTGGCCAAAAAGTTAAATTTTGGTCTCGTCACTACAAATGACTTTTTCCAGAAGTTTTAAAGCTTGTCTCTGTGCTCTTTGGCGTAATGTAAGCGGGATACTTTGTGACATTTGCGTAGAAATGGCTTTCTTCTGGCGAGTCGACCAAGAAATCATAAAATCTCCCAGGGTATGTAAACTTATGAGCACAACTGTAGCTAGGTGCCAGCTAGTGTGCTAATTGCCAGCTGGCACCTAGGGCCAATAATCGCTAGGTGGCAACTAGGGCGCTAATTGCCAGCTATCTTAAATGCTAACATGAATAGAATATAATTATTAATGTTCATAGTCACTGCAGTGACACTACTATGTGTTGGATTAATGTTAATGTGTATTTAGAGACATAGAAATTTCCATCCATCCATCAATTTTCTACCGCTTGTCCCTTTCAGGGTCGCGGAGGGGGTGCTGGGGCCTATCTCAGCTGCATTCGGGAGGAAGACAGTGTACACCCTGGATAAGTCGCAACCAAAGATTTCTTAACCTCTCAGCAGTACCTCTGCGGACAGCCTTATGGTCACGGGACCTCTGTATTAGATGAATACAACGCCAAGATCCATCCATTTTCTACCGCTTATCCCTTTTCGGGGTCGCGGGCGGTTGCTGGAGCCTGCGGTGTACACCGTGGACAAGTCGCAACCAAAGATTTCTCAAACCCTAAGCAGTACCTCTGTGGACAGCCTTATGGTCACAGACCCTCTGTTGAGGACCTCTGTATTAGATGAATACAACGCCAAGATCCATCCATTTTCTACTGCTTGTCCCTTTCGGGGTCGTGGGCGGGTGCAGGAGCTTATCTCAGCTGCATTCGGGCGGAAGGCAGCGTACACCCTGGACAAATCGCAACCAAAGATTTCTCAACTCCTAAGCAGTGCCTCTGCGGACAGCCTTAGGGTCACGGACCCCCTGTTGAAGACCTCTGTATTAGATGAATAGAACACCAAGATGTTTTCCTCAAATAGCATAGACTGACTTACAGTACATTTGATTGCTTTTAGAATCTTGCGAGGGTCTTCAAGGAGCAGGTAGAACTGGGTCATACAGAGATGAAGAAAATGGGTTTTGATCAATAATTCACCATGCCCCTTCCACCTGCTCCGTCCTGCAGCGTAACGGGAGCTCTGACTTCCCGTCGACAACATGCTAACAAAAACACAGATGCTAACGACTTCATGCTAAATGCTTACCATGCTAATATGCTTCGGGATGCAAAATGTTTACCAACTTGACTCCTTCGAAACCCGCTTGGGCTGCATTCCCATCCCCGTGCCTCCCACTTGGCTGCGTCTATTTCCCACACCCTATTTCCGTGCAACAGCTGGCAAACCTCCCAGACCCGTTTTTTTCCCCCCCCCAATCCAAAACAACTGGAATGAGCCAGATATTTTTGGATGGTTAGTGTTCCCAGAAGAACAAGCAATGGTAAAAAAAATATAAAAAGTCTGTAAAAGTGACTACCGGTAAACATCAATTTGTTTCCAGTAAACTGGTGTTCCAGTGTCACATGCACTAATAAAACAAAAACAAAAGGGTGACCTAGAATTATATATATATACACATATATATATACAGTGGGGCAAAAAAATTATTTAGTCAGCCACCGATTGTGCAAGTTCTCCCACTTAAGAAGTCTGTAATTTTCATCATAGGTACACTTCAACTGTGAGAGACAGAATGTGAAAAAAATTCAGGAATTCACATTGTAGGAATTTTAAAGAATTTGTTTGTAAATTATGGTGGAAAATAAGTATTTGGTCAACCATTCAAAGCTCTCACGATGGAAGGAGGTTTTGGCTCAAAATCTCACGATACATGGCCCCATTCATTCTTTCCTTAACACGGATCAATCGTCCTGTCCCCTTAGCAGAAAAACAGCCCCAAAGCATGATGTTTCCACCCCCATGCTTCACAGTAGGTATGGTGTTCTTGGGATGCAACTCAGTATTCTTCTTCCTCCAAACACGACGAGTTGAGTTTATACCAAAAAGTTCTATTTTGGTTTCATCTGACCACATGACAATTCGCCCAATCCTCTGCTGTATCATCCATGTGCTCTCTGGCAAACTTCAGATGGGGCTGGACATGCACTGGCTTAAGCAGGGGGACATGTCTGGCACTGCAGGATTTGATTCCCTGTCGACGTAGTGTTACTGATGGTAACCTTTGTTACTTTGGTCCCAGCTCTCTGCAGATCATTCACCAGCCCCCTCCTCCCCCCAGTGGTTCTGGGATTTTTACTCACCATTCTCATGATCATTTTGACCCCACAGGATGAGTTCTTGCGTGGAGCCCCAGATCAAGGGAGATTATCAGTGGTCTTGTATGTCTTCCATTTTCTGATAATTGCTCCCACAGTTGATTTTTTCACATCAAGCTGCTTGCCTATTGTAGATTCACTCTTCCCAGCCTGGTGCAGGTCCACAATTCTTTTCCTGGTGTCATTCGACAGCTCTTTGGTCTTGGCCATAGTGGAGTTTGGAGTCTGACTGTTTGAGGCTGTGGACAGGTGTCTTTTATACAGATAACGAGTTCAAACAGATTCCATTAATACAGGTAACGAGTGGTGGACAGAAGAGCTTCTTAAAGAAGAAATTACAGGTCTGTGAGAGCCAGAGATCTTCCTTGTTTGAAGTGACCAAGTCCTTATTTTCCACCATAATTTACAAATATTTTAAATTCCTACAATGTGAATTCCTGGATTTTTTTTTCACATTCTGTCTCTCACAGTTGAAGTGTACCTATGATGAAAAGTACAGACCTCTGTCATCATTTTAAGTGGGAGAACTTGCACAATCGGTGGCTGACTAAATACTTTTTTGCCCCACTGTATTAAACTAAAGCACCATCAGCGAAGCATAAGAGACACAAAACATGCAAAATACAGTTTTTTTCAAACACTGTGTATTTATTTTAGTTATCCAAAAAAATAAGTTTGTTGAAAGTTTGAGCTGGACAAAGTGGCTGGGGAGAGGGAAGTCTGGGCTTCCTTGCTTAGGCTGCTGCCCCCGTGACCCTACCTCGGATAAGCGGAAGAAGATGAATGGATGGATGGATGGATGAAAGTTTTCCGTGTGTGTCTAAGTACTTTTGGAGCACTTTGAACAATACTGTGATTTTGGTCACGATAACCGTCCGTAACATGAAAGTTACAGGTCTGTGAGAGCCAGAGATCTTCCTTGTTTGAAGTGACCAAATACTTATTTTCCAACATAATTTACAAATAAATTATTTAAAATTCCTGCAATGTGAATTCCTGGATTTTTTTTTTCCACATTCTGTCTCTCACTGTTGAAGTGTACCTATGATGAAAATTACAGACCTCTGTCATCATTTTAAGTGGGAGAACTTGCACAATCGGTGGCTGACTAAATACTTTTTTGCCCCACTGTATATATACATATATACACATAAGATATACAAGTAGGGAGTCCCAACTTCAATTGTCCATCAGTTTGGAGTCCTTGGACTGAAAATCATTAAAAGACCCCTGATCGAAACAAAACATTCACATCTCAGTCTGTTTGTGACAAATTAGTGCAATATCAAACAATATTGAACACTCCTGAATGAACAGATAACTTAAACGCGAGGAGGCGACACTATTGTTGTGGAGTGGATGGATGGATGGACACTGCTTACTGTCAGCTGCAAGAACCAGCACCCACACAAAATGCTGGGGATGTGCAAGCAAAGCCTTCATATGTTGGCTCGTGTATGTGGGCGAGCTAATGGAGCTAACCCAAGACACACTAAACCACACACTCAACTGTTACCGAGTGACTTTGTACATACAAAAGGTCCAAATGTGGCTCTGGCAGATGATACAGAGTTCCAAGAAGAGGTCGACGTTCCCAAAGGGTCAAGTCAGAGTCCCTTTTTGTCATATAACCATCACCTTTCCATGTCAAGCGACGCCCCAAATTGCAGAAAATATCCAACTCGCGTTTTGCAAATATCTTACATTTATTGAAATGTCGTCCAAAGTGTAAAAATGGACCCTCACCTGACCTTTGAGGCTCAAATAAAACAACTGTGCAAGACCTCCCTAAACTCCGCCCCTCACAATCTCTCTCTCTCTCTCTCTGATGCCGAATCCCTTCACTGGCTTATTTACAATAGTGGTGAATATCATCATTTAAAGATGTTGGTACGTGAAAGAGGCCCCCTAATAAGCTAGAAGAAGCTTTTGACAGGGGGTCCAAAGGACAATATATACATTGAAAGATCAAACATGGAAGCAAGCACAACAACAAAAAACAAAAACAAAACAACGCTATATGATAAACACAAGATAATAGTACTAAAGCAAGCATACACATACATACTTACATTCATTTAACCATGCAAAACCCAACAGTAGTCTACCCCACATGAGGCATTAAAGATAGGTGGTTAATAGGTAATTTTTCAGTTTCTTTTTGAAGTTGGAGAATGGATACAGCATCTTGAGGCTCTCATTAAGCTGGTTCCAAATCTTTGGTCCCCTGCATACAACACTGTGAGCGGTACAAGCCAGTAAACGATGTTTACCTGTTATCAGATCTAAGTTACGAGTGTTGTGGGCATGCTGGGGATGGTAGATAGGAACCAAACTACAGATCCTAAGATTCAGCCTGTAAATGACTTGATAGGTTAAACAAGCATTTTGATAAATATTGAACTCTGTCAGTCTGAAGAGATGATATTTATGAAATAGATGACGAGTGGGGGCATTAAACTTGGACCATGACAGAACCCGTATAATTTTCTTTTGCATGGATTCTAATTTGTGAATGTAGGTAGGGAAGGTGTTACACCAGATGATATTACAGTAGTTTAGATGTGGTTCAAAGAGAGTTTTGTACAAGGTAAGCAGAGCATAAAGAGGAAGATAATGACGAAGGTGAAAGAACAGGCAAACATATTTGGATAATTTGTTTAACAGATGGCTAATGTGACATTTGAAATTGAGGTGTTCGTCAATGATGACTCCCAGGAATTTTGTGGAGTATACTCTCTGTATTTCCTGCCCATTGATGTTGATATGGCAGTGCTCAGTATTTGTCCGGTTTTTATTAGAACGAAATAGAATAAAATTCCTGTTCCACTCGGGATTGAATACAAAGTCTCCCTACTAATACACCAGTGCCTCCATGGAAATTCCCCCACTCTAGCAATTAGCATTAGCAATTTTGCATGGCAATTTCAAACATCTCCAAATATGACAACTAGGGCTGGGCAAAATGGACGAAAATGTATATCTCGATATTCGATATATATCTCCATCTAGGGCTGGGCGATATGGCCTTTTTTTAATATCTTGAGATTTTTAGGCCATGTCACGATACACAATATATATCTCCATATTTTGCCTTAGCCTTGAATGAACACTTGATGCATATAATCACAGCAGTATGAGGATTCTATGTGTCTACATTAAAAGCTTCTTCATACTGCATTAATATATGCTCATTTTAGACTTTCATGCACAGAGGGAAATCACAACTAAGTCAATTGACCAAAAGCGTATTTATTAAACAGTTATTAAGCAGTGGCACAAACATTCATGTCATTTCCAAAACAGAAAGTACAAGATTTTCAGAGACATTTCAAAACAAGCTATGAGTGCACTTTTGTGCATGATGTCACTAAGATGACATATCAAAGCAATTAAAGTGTACTTTTTGTACAGAACGCCCCTACAATAGTTTAAAACAATTAAAGTGCACTTTTGTGCATGATGTCACACAAGATATTTCAATAACTGTCAAATGAAAATGAGCTGCACAATAGGAAATCAAATAGTGGGGCGGGGGTGTCTGTGGTCCTCTCTAAGGTTTCTCAAACATAGTCATTCACATCGACGTCGCACTGGGTTGAGTTTTTCCTTGCACTGATGTGGGTTCTGAACAGAGGATATCGTTGTGGCTTGTGCAGCCCTTTGAGACACTTGTGATTTAGGGCTATGTGACTAAACATTGATTGATTGATTGCATAAGTCCTGAAAAATTGCGTGTGTCCGCCTTTGTAGTCAGTGTTTGTAGTCGATGAGCTTCTTCTTTTTCTCTATCTTCTTGTTATGTGACATTCATTCTCCGCTGTTGCCATTTCTGATATAAAATAGTGTAAAGTTCTTACTTATATCAGTCAGTAAACTCGCCATGAAAGCGCTAAAACATACCGGTGTAATGAGTTTTACATTATTCACCCCAAAAAAATAAAAATAATGGAAAATGACCAATATAAAACATTCGTATCGTGATACAATCTTCAGCCCCCCCCAAAAAACACGCAAAATTTTATGGAAAAAACTCAGTTTGGTATTTTAGCTTAACATCCCAAAACTATTGTTTTGGTAGAGTGCTTTCCCCAATAAGAAAAGCCTCAGGCAATTGTCTATAAAAACGCACGGTGAAAAGCTAACTTGGCAAATAGACGGCGGGCAAATAAAACCGCAAACGTTTTTCTCTGGAGTTTTCCAGTAGTGTTTTTGGTAACATTTAAGCACAAATAGATCAAAGGCTGAGGACCCAGGCTGTGTTGTCGTCCAATCAAGAGAGCTTGCGCCCGTGTTGAATGTTTCATGTCGTCCCCGCGGGCGCTCTCCACTCCTCGCCAGAAGCCAAACCTCAAGCCCCCTCGCCCCCCAAGTGACCTGGAAGGTGTCCCATTTCAGGCAGGAAACAGGCGCACAAAGAGCGGAGCGCTGACAACACAACATCCTGACAACTGAGCGTGTAATTCTCTGCGGCCGTCCGTAAGCCGAGCCGCCTCGTCCTGGCGAAACCCGAAACCTCTCGGGATGAGGTCATGCTTGAATTTTTTTTTCGGAGAAAGGAACTTGTTAGGACAACTAATGAGCGTGGAATTCCGCCAAGGCAGCAAAACAAGATCAATTTAAGGGTACATTTCCTCCAGAACAGCCTGATCTTTATTTATCTTATTTACACGACCACGTTATTGATACATTTGCATAATTGGCCATCACCTCAAGTACAGATGTCCGATAAGATCGGACTGCCGATAAATGCTTTAGAATGTAATATCGGAAATTATCGGTTTCAAAAAGTAAAATGTATGACTTCTTAAAATGCCGCTGTGTACACGGACGTAGGGAGAAGTACAGAGGGCCAATAAACCTTTAAAGGCACTGCCTTTGTGTGCCGGCCCAGTCACATAATATCTACTTCTTTTCACACACACATAAGTGAATGCAATGCATACTTGGTCAACAGCCATACAGGTCACACCGAGGGTGGCCGTATAAACAACTTGAACACTGTTACAAATATGCGCCACACTGTGAACCCACACCAGACAAGAATGACAAATGCATTTCGGCAGAACATCTGCACCGTAACACACCATAAACACAACAGAACAAATACCCGGAACCCCTTGCAGCACTAACTCTTCCGGGACGCTACAATATACACCCCATGAGAGCATGTCCAAAATTCCAAACTGCTGTTTTGAGGCACGTTTAAAAAAAAAAAAAAATGCACTTTGTGGCTTCTAAAATAAATATGGCAATGCCATGTTGGCATTTTTTTTCCCCCATAACTTGAGTTGATTTTTTGGGGAAAACTTTGTTACATTGTTTAATGCATCCAGCAGGGCATCACAAAAAAATTACGCATAATAAATGTGTTAATCCCACGACTGTATATACCGGTTGATATCAGAATCGGTAACTAAGAGTTGGACAATATCGGGATATCGGCAAAAAAGGCATTATAGGACATCTCCAACCTCAAGTACTTCATTTGTCGTAAAGGGGCTTTCATATTAGAGTACTTGTTTACACCCTTTTGCCTTTGTTTCAGTGATTAAGCATAAAAGATAACATACCGTTTTCTGGTCCTTGAATACACCACAGTTTTTTTACACACTTTCTCTAGTTTGATTTGTAAAAATGTATCAACACCGATACTATTTTACTATAAATATACTAGAGCTATATTTTTTGTTGTAATATCGTTATTGTTGCCTATTTATTTTTGGTCTCCCATTTGGCCAAAGGGGTGCAGCTAACTTAAAGTATGTCCATACACACAAGCTTTTTTGAGTATCAATAATGCCAAATATGGCGCAACACATTTTCCTTAATGAGCCGTATCGATTCTACATTTAAAAATGATCTATGTATTTACTTTTACGTCAGAAATGCCGTTTTGGCAATAAAGCACAGACATTTTGCATGGTATTGAAAATTTCTGCAGGTTGAAGTGGACATTTCTAATTCATAATTGACGTTGGTATCCAAACCCGATATCGATACTGTATCGGGGCCGGCCACATCAATATCGGTCGCACGTTGCTTTTTTAAAAAAGATGCGAGTGTTCTGATGACTCAAACTTTTTTTCGCAGAAAAATCTCCATTTGGATTTATTTTGATTCTAAAATGATTCATAATTTCCAAGAATTGATTAAAAAAAATGTTGCTCCTATTCTAAGTTGTTTTTAAGTATCAATTTTTGGATTAAACATATCAAACATCTATCAATTATATTCAAATTATTGATAAATCACGGTGGCAGAGGGGTTAGTGCGTCTGCCTCACAATACGAAGGTCCTGCAGTCCTGGGTTCAAATCCAGGCTCGGGATCTTTCTGTGTGGAGTTTGCATGTTCTCCCCGTGAATGCGTGGGTTCCCTCCGGGTACTCCGGCTTCCTCCCACTTCCAAAGACATGCACCTGGGGATAGGTTGATTGGCAACACTAAATTGGCCCTAGTGTGTGAATGTGAGTGTGAATGTTGTCTGTCTATCTGTGTTGGCCCTGCGATGAGGTGGCGACTTGTCCAGGGTGTACCCCGCCTTCCGCCCGATTGTAGCTGAGATAGGCGCCAGCGCCCCCCGCGACCCCGAAAGGGAATAAGCGGTAGAAATGGATGGATGGATGGATTGCTTTAATTGACTATAAAAAACAAACAAAGCTTCCTCTGTTTAGCACACAGCTTCTCAAACTTGGAGCTCATCCTCCTTATATTCAGGCTCAAAAATGTAAAGTTCTGGATCATCATTTGTTTCAGAGTAGTCTTTGATGTCTCTCATGAAGTTTGCCACGATTAGTAGTAGCATACATACCCTGCCGTATGCTCAAAATACGTCATTACATGTTATTATGAATATGCCTGTTACTATATTATATATCTACTTACAGTGTGTAATAGAACGTTAAAGGATGTTTTTTTAAGAGTTCTTTAAATGCAGAATAGAGCACCTCACATTGGCCTCATTGACAGCTGACTTTTACTAATGGTTATTTACGATTTGGAATGCAAAAAAAATAAACATACGTGTTCTTCTCTTATATAAGGATTGCGAATGATAGTGCAGTTCTCCTTTAACACACAGTCCCGTCATAATGTGTTCACGAGCGTGGGACAAATAGGGAGCGCCAAATATGTGCGGAAAAAATACTTCGAGTAAAACACCAGACTATCTTATCATGTAAAAAAATATTCCTGGATCATCGCACGAATGTGGGACAATGCCCATGTAAACATTAACTTTATGATATCTGCTCATAAAAAATGCAAATCTTTGGACCCCAAGGTTATTCTGCATACCCTGTCCATATGCACAAAATGAGAAAAATATGTCAATATATATCTACTTACAGTGTTATAGAACGTTAAAGGAGGTTTATAGAGTGTTTTACATGCAGAATAGAGCACTTCACATTGGGCTCAATGATAGCTGACTTTTACTAATGTTTATTTACTATTTAGAATGCAATAAAAAGGAATACGTGTTCTTGTCTAACATAAGGATTGCAAATAATGGCCAAAATTCTCCTCCCCCTACCGCAAAAAAAGTTCAGTTCTCCTTTTGACACACAGTCTCATCATAATGTGTTCATGAGCATGGGATACTGTATGTACAAATAAAATACTTCAACGAGTAAAATATCAGACTATATTATCTTAGCATGTTCAAAATATTCCGAGATCATCGCACAAATCTGGGACTTTGCTCATCTAAACATCAATTTCATGATAACTTCTCATTGAAAAAATCCAACATCATTCTGTCATGTGCTCAAAATAAGCAAAATGTCAAAAAAAACAAAAAAAATATATAAATAAACACACAGTGTGTTACGGAACGTTAAAGGAGGTTTTTGGATGCGTTTAGAGTGCTTTACATGCAGAATAGAGCCCCTCACATTGGCCTCAATGATAGCTGACTTTTACTAATGTTTATTTACTATCTAGAATGCAATAAAAAGGCATGTGTTCTGGTATTACACAAGGATTGCATATAATTGCCAACGCCCCCTCCCCGACCCCCCAAAAAAAGTTCCCTTTAACACACATCCATCCATCTATTTTCTATCGCTTATTCCGTTTTGGGGTCGCGGGGGGCGCTGGTGCCTATCTCAACTACAATCAGGTGGAAGGCGGAGTACACCCTGGACAAGTCGCCACCTCACCGCAGGGCCAACACAGATAAACAACATTCAGACTCACACAGTCCCGTCATAATGTGTACATGAGTGTGGAACATGTGCAAATAAAACACCACACTATCCTATCTTGGCATGTTCAAAATATTCCTGGATCATCGCAAAAAATATGGGGCTTTGCTCACCTTAACATTAATTTAGTGACATCTTCTCATTTAAAAATGTAAATCTCTTGGACGCCAACGTTAACGTTATGCCACGCTCGCTAAAAAGTGGTCCGCCCCATTAAAAACCCTTCTAAAATATGAAAGCTGGATCCGATTTGCCGTACATCAAGGGTGTCCAAACTTTATCCACTGAGGGCCGCACACTGAAAAATCAAAGCAAGCGGGGGCCATTTTGATATTTTTATTTTAAAAAACA
Source organism: Nerophis ophidion (assembly GCF_033978795.1). Classification (NCBI taxonomy): domain Eukaryota; kingdom Metazoa; phylum Chordata; class Actinopteri; order Syngnathiformes; family Syngnathidae; genus Nerophis; species Nerophis ophidion. Next base: position 15,830,271 of record NC_084614.1, on the reverse strand, counting down.
AAACATGTATAAAAAAATATATACATTTTGGCCTCCACTCAGGCTTGATCTCAGGGACCTCAAAGGGTTTTGGTCAAAAAAATATTAAAAATGTGTCATTATTATTATTCAAGTTTTAAATCTCTCGATCAACAATAGGTCTATCTGTCAACATAATGATTTTAAAGATTTAAGTTGTATGCTCTTTTTGTCACAAAAAAACCCCTGTTTTTTTAATGGAAAAATCACAAAATACGCAATATTTTCACCCAATATTTTTTTAAGTGGAATATTTGAGATTATATAATAATTGGAGCATTAAAAAGTTCAATAACTCATAACACCATTGATTTTAATAAATTATTATTTTTGGAGCAATGACACTTAAAAACAAATCACACTAAAATTATTGGGGATCCAAAAGGGTCCTACTCAAAGTGTTGAAAAATAAATTATAATTTTTTTTACGGTTTACTAAATTTTAACACAATAATCTCGAGATCAACTTCAGATCCGTCCGTCAGTTATAAGTTTTATAGTTGTTTATGTTTTTTGTTTGTTCATTTTGGGCCCTTCTTTAAAGAAACAGCTCAGTTTTTATATGGCAAACACAAAATATGCAACATTTTCCCCCCAAAATGGAAAATTTAACGCGACGTAATTGGAGCCTTGAATAGGTCAATACCGTATTTCCTTGAATTGCCGCCGGGGGGCTAATTAATTTAAAACCTCTTCTCACCCCTGCGCTTACCAAAGGCATGTGGTAAAAGTAAGCATGCGCTAATTAATTTAAAACCGCTTCTGACTTCTGCACTTACCAAAGGCATGCAGTAAACATTTGAGTGTGATGTAAAAGCACATTTAATTAAAAAAAAATGTTACTATGGTCTTACCTCTATGTAACGCTTGTGTCAAATATATACATACATTTGTGGAGACTATTAGGCTCTTGCCTTTCTATTTACTCTTTTCGCGCTTCCTAGTCACGTGACCGCCACAATCCAATCAGCTGTAGTTGTATGCCGGTAGCAGGAAGTGACTGGTATGCTCTTGCTCTATTTACTCTTTGGGAACTTGGTGCTCTCTCCCTGTCACGTGACGAGGGAGTTCCCTTGCCGCCAACTCCAACGTGCCCTGCCTGTCTGTCGGACCGTCGGCTCCACAGTTATATTAATAAAACATAGCTGCTTACTGTTCTTAATATCTTGGACCTTAAATCCTACTGAATAGCTCTTAATCTTCTTCCCTTTAAGCGTTTTCAAATTACCGGTATTGAAAGCAGCCTCCACAGTTCCATGACCTGGAAAAGGGTGGAGTGCCATCCCCGGGTTGGGGAGGAGACCCTGCCTCAAGTGGAGGAGTTCAAGTACCTAGGAGTCTTGTTCACGAGTGGGGGAAGAGTGGATCGTGAGATCGACAGGCGGATCGAGGTGACGTCTTCAGTAATGCGGATGTTGTACCAATCCGTTGTGGTGAAGAAGGAGCTGAGCCAGAAGGCAAAGTTCTCAATTTACCGGTCGATCTACGTTCCCATCCTCACCTATGGTCATGAGCTTTGGGTCATGACCGAAAGGACAAGATCACGGGTACAAGCGGCCGAAATGAGTTTCGTCCGCCGTGTGGCGGGGCTCTCCCTTAGAGATAGGGTGAGAATCTCTGCCATCCGGGAGGAACTCAAAGTAAAGCCGCTGCTCCTCCACATGGAGAGGAGCCAGATGAGGTGGTACGGGCATCTGGTCACGATGCCACCCGAACGCCTCCCGAGGGAGGTGTTTAGGGCATGTCCAACCGGTAGGAGGCCAAGGGGAGGACCCAGGACACGTTGGGAAGACTATGTCTCCCGGCTGGCCTGGGAACGCCTCGGGATCCCCCGGGAAGAGCTGGACGAAGTGGCTGGGGAGAGGGAGGTCTGGGCTTCCCTGCTTAGGCTGCTGCCCCCACGACCCGACCTCGGATAAGCGAAAGAAGATGGATGGATGAAAATCAGCCTCCTCCATTTTGAAAATGATGACAGGGGAAGTGTCACTCGTGACGTCACGAGTTTGACCCTGCGGTAATATCAATCAATCAATGTTTATTTGTATAGCCCTAAATCACAAGTGTCTCAAAGGGCTGCACAAACCACTACGACGTCCTCGGAAGAACCCACATACTAAGCATGCGCTAATTATTTTGCAAAGTGAGTTTGACCCGGCAGTAATTCAAGGCAGGCGCGTACTATATGCCATGCGGCAATTCACGGAAATACGTTATATCATAATGACATTGATTTTGATTCATTATTACTTTTTAAAGAAAGAAACAGCCTGCATTGCTGCATTGTGGTATTTGAGTAAACATTGCAACATTTTCTTGTTTACATTTCACCCGTGTTCTCCTTTATATCACTTTTTACGTTTTGAAATTCTTTTTTAGCGAATTTTTAAAATGTGCCGTTAAAAAATTACCAGCGGGCCTCAAATGGCCGCCGGGCTGCACTTTGGACACCCCTGCCGTACATTGTCCGCAACATCTGTCCTCCAGCAGAAGGCGAGCTCCGAGCTGCTCATTTAAATCTCTGAATGATATATTGTGTCTCCTTCCCTGGAAAAACACGCAGGGAGTGAAGCCCTCGCAGGGTATTTTTGGGGAGTGGCGGGACGGGGGAGGGGGTACACGTCGGACCTCTGTATCCGATTTGGACTTAACACGGGCGGCCAATGGCGGGGACTGCACAGGTGGGGTGTCGGGGAACATGTTGGCCCTAAAACGAGGACAAATATTGACTCCTGTCACCGTTACACGACATAGAAAAACGACTCTTTCGGAGGAAATATTTCCCCTGCCAAGACACATTGTCTAAAAACAAACAAACATGTCGAATGATTAAAGACGTGTGTCTTCACTGGGACGTTGAAGTAATGTTGTCTTTAGTGTCCACGCCGTCTGTCCCCAGTGAGGACATGTTGGGACGTACTCATGTTTGTTACGTGCTAGCACATGTTGCTGACGCATGACTCCATGTTTCCGCGAAATAACTCCCATGTTTCCCCGACATGTATGAAGGCTCTATCGGCGTCAAAGTGTCTTTTCTACCGCACACGCGAGACAACGTAAGAGGCTTCACCTACCGGCTTCCCACGACGCCTTGCGAAAAAAGGTCCTACTTTCTCCCCGCGTCTCCTGCGGAGCTCCAAGCTGCCCAAGACGGTCACTCAGGGAAGATCTTTCGGTTTGGAGCGACGCAGCCTCTCCCCTCCTGTCGCTGTCTATTTTAATTTTTCCTTTCCTCCACCTCGATACGTCATGGAGGAAAGCCCCGCTGGGTGACGTCATCGCGCCGACCTGAGTGAGACCGCGCCCCCAGGAAGTGCCGACTCAACTTCAAAGCAAGCGGGCGTCCGTGTGATTTCCCCCAAATGTACCCGCTTTGGTGCTTTCTCGGGTGGGTTTTGTGTCGCCGATTGTTTACGTGTTCCTAGGAAAAGCGTGCAAACTTGTGTTTAATGGCCGCCGCAGACTTTTGAGGGCGCACGGCAAGGGTCAAGACAGAAGTTGTCACATTTTGGTCGAGGTGCCTAATCCACCTGCTGTTGGTGAACTGGAGGGGTCCCCAAACTTTGTGTGTGTGTGGTTATATATATGTATGTATATATATATATATATATATATATATATATATATATATATATATATATATATATATATATATATATATATATATATATACACACACACACACATACATATATATATATATATATGCATATTTATATATATATATATATAAACATACATATATATATATACATATACATACATATACAGTGGGGCAAAAAAGTATTTAGTCAGCCACCGATTGTGCAAGTTCTCCCACTTAAAATGATGACAGGGACGGCGTGGCGCAGTGGGAGAGTGGCCGTGCGCAACCCGAGGGTCACTGGTTCAAATCCCACCTAGAACCAACCTCGTCACGTCCGTTGTGTCCTGAGCAAGACACTTCACCCTTGCTCCTGATGGGTGCTGGTTGGCGCCTTGCATGGCAGCTCCCTCCATCAGTGTGTGAATGTGTGTGTGAATGGGTAAATGTGGAAGTAGTGTCAAAGCGCTTTGAGTACCTTGAAGGTAGAAAAGCGCTATACAAGTACAACCCATTTATCATTTATTTATTTGACAGAGGTCTGTAATTTTCATCATGGGTATTCTTCCTCCAAACACGACAAGTTAAGTTTATACCAAAATGGATACATGGATGATACAGCAGAAGATTGGGAGAATGTCATGTGGTCAGATGAAACCAAAATAGAACTTTTTGGTATAAACTCAAGTCGTCGTGTTTGGAGGAAGACGAATACTGAGTTGCATCCCAAGAACACCAAAACTACTGTGAAGCATGGGGGTGGAAACATCATGTTTTGGGGCTGTTTTTCTGCTAAGGGGTCAGGACGATTGATCCGTGTTAAGGAAAGAATGAAAGGGGCCATGTATCGTGAGATTTTGAGCCAAAAGCTCCTTCCATCAGTGTGAGCTTTGAATGGTTGACCAAAAACTTATTTTCCACCATCATTTATGAATAAATTCTTTAAAATTCCTACAATGTGAATTCCTGGATTTTTTTTCCCTCCACATTCTGTCTCTCACAGTTGAAGTGTACCTATGATGAAAATTACAGACCTCTGTCATCATTTTAAGTGGGAGAACTTGCACAATCGGTGGCTGACTACTTTTTTGCCCCACTGTATATACATACACACATATATATATATATATATATACACACACACACACACACACACACACATGTACATATATATATATACATACACAAATGTATTGACTATGTATATATATATATATATATATATATATACATATATATATGTACATATACATACATTTTCTGACTATATATAGATATATATACATACACATATATATATACATACATATAAATATATACATACATCGTTTGACTATATGTATATATATAAATACGCAAACACACATATACACACACACATATATATATATACACACATACTTATACATATATATATGTATTTACACATACATGCAAACACACAAATACATACACACACACATATACACATATATATATATATATATATATACATATATATACATATATACATATACACATATATATATATATATATATATATACATATATATATATATATATATATATATATATATATATACACACACACACAAACATATATACACATACATACTTATATACATACACATTAGGTCAGGAAAAACACAGAGACTATTTCCTTCCTACAAGCCTGTTGTGCAGGGAAAAGTATATTGCGTTCTATCCCAGTAAAGAGCACTGGATGATGGATAAACCACAGTAACTGTAAACCCGAATGCTCTTTGATTGATTGCTACTTTTTAGTAGATTGCACAGTTTAGTACATATTTCGTACAATTGACCACTAAATGGTAACACCCGAAAAAGTTTTTCAACTTGTTTAAGTCGGGGTCCACATTAATCAATTCATGGTACAAATATATACTATCAACATAATACAGTCATCACACAGGTTAATCATTATAGTATATACAATGAATTATTGACAATGTTCAAAATAATTAATTAGAATTAGTGTACACTTAAAAAGTTGTACTTAAAAAGGTTGTGTTAGTAATATTTTCCTTCTTTTTAACTTTATTAAACTTGTTATTTTTAATTAATATTAACTTGTTTGCAGAGTATGTAACTGCTACTTAAAATATTTACCTCAAGTTACTTAAATATCATTTTGGAAATGTGGCACCCCCTTTATTTACAATAAAAACAACCACAAAAATAGTTATTCAGTATTTCAGAATAATTACCACCAATAGCACCACTTTGTTTATTTTACATTTACCCAAGAACTAATACTAGTGAAAAAACAAACAACAACAAAAACTATATCTAGCAGACAGAATTTGTTGAATTAGGTCCTGACGTTGAGCAACTCAAACAAAACATTGAAAAGACATACTTTTTGACGACGTTTTATCAATGTTGGGTTCCAACGTTGATTTGACCATTGCATTTGGGTCAATTTCCAACCAACAACATGGACCCAAAGTTGGACGTCATAGTCTCAATTTACACATACAACTATTTTGCATCATTTTTTCAAAGTCAGTTTTAAAGGACACGTACGTATAATCAACATTATATCAATGTCTCGAGCAAGTGGGTAATAACAAGACGGTCTTTTGAACGGCTCTTTAACAGGAAGCGCCCCTTCAAAGAGCTATAAATCCTCTAATTTATGGTTCTCTGAAGGGAGCCATGTATCTTCCTTTCAAAGAGCCTTTCAAGAGACTGTCTCACTATATATTTTTACTATAGATGTAACGTTAAAAGATTTGGATCAGCATTATTCAAATTAACAAAAGCCACCAATAATATTCTGTATTGATGGGAGTGATTCTGAAACAATCATATAATTCATCAGTCCTCATGGTTCACTTAAAGGCCTACTGAAACCCACTACTACCGACCACGCAGTCTGATAGTTTATATTACAATGATGAAATATTAACATTGCAACACATGCCAATACGGCCTTTTTAGTTTACTAAATTGCAATTTTAGATTTCCCGCGGAAGTGCCATGCTAATACGTCGAATTGTAGAGGACATTTTGGTCCAGCACCGTTCCCAGCTATAAGTCGTCTCTTTCCATCGCATAATTCCACAGTATTATGGACATCTGTGTTGCTACATCTTTTGCAATTTGTTCAATTAATAATGGAGACGTCAAAGAAGAAAGCTGTAGGTGGGAAGCAGTGTATTGCGGCCGCCTTTAGCAACACAAACACAGCCGGTATTTCCTAGTTTACATTCCCGAAAGATGACCGTGAAGCTTTACTATGGAACAGAGCGGTCAAGCGAACATGGTTCCCTACCACATGTCAACCGGCAGGTTTCGGTGAGAAAATGGTGGTAATAAGTCAGCTCTTACCGTAGACATGAGCGGAGAGCGTGCGTCGTTCCTCCTGCATCTGTCAAAGAGGCAGCTGCGGACTCTTGCCTCCTCCCACCGGCCGCCCCCGACTGTCGGATGCTTCCACCGTGGAGGGGAAGAAAAAAAATAAAAAATCTCAGCCCGGCCCCACTGGCTGCCTTCGCCTCATCGAGAAACGTGGCTTCTCTTGGAGACTCTCGCGGTCACCACACCCCTCTGACTTTCAGGTTGTACAGGTACGACCATATAATCTCATTAAAACACTAGTAACACTAAGCAGATGAGGGATTTTTCAGAATTATCCTAGTAAATGTGTCTAATAACATCTAAATCCCTCTGTCTAGTTTTTTTCCCCAAAGTCCTCCACTCTCACTTTCCTCATCCACAAATCTTTCATCCTCGCTCACATTGATGGGGAAATTGTCACTTTCTCGGTCCGAATCGCTCTTGCTGCTGGTGGCCAGGATTGTAAACAATGTGAGGATGTGATGAGCTCCAGAACCCGTGACGTCATGCGCACATTGTCTGCTACTTCCGGTACAGGCAAGGCTTTTTTTTATTAGCGACCAAAAGTTGCAAACTTTATCGTCGATGTTGTCTACTAAATCCTTTCAGCAAAAATATGGCAATATCGCGAAATGATCAAGTATGACACATAGAATGGACCTGCTATCCCCGTTTAAATAAGAAAATCTCATTTCAGTAGGCCTTTAAAAGAGCTGTTGGAAAGATTTGACTCCTTTGCGAATACCACATTCTGAAAAGCCGTTTGTGCCGTCTTACCTTTGGGAGTGACAAAAGCAAACAGGAAGTGTGTGTCGGTGGTAGCAAAAAGGTGAGGTTTATTGGAAGCTGCAGCAGCGTGAGGAATGACAAGAAGATGCTCGTTTTGGTCTGAAGCTCCGACGTCACCCAGTCTGCGTTTCTCCCCACTCGTCTGTCCGTCCACCTCCATGGGACTACATTCAACCGGCTGGAGGGACAAGGACACAGAGGGAAGCAGAGACATTACAGAGATTATTTGAGGAAATGAGCCATCGTCAAAGAATGAAACGTTCCCACTGAGAAGGCCAAACATCTGCTTTTGCTCGTCAGCATGCAGGATGGACTCCAACAGCAGGACTGGAGGGTCAAGTGTCAATCATATTGTGTGTGTGTGTGCTCTTTCCATACAAGTCATCACAACCAAACGTGCATGGAATTAATCAATGCAAAATAATAGTCACAAACATTAACAATAGCATGTAGAGCACAGGTGTCAAACTCAAGGCACATTGTTTTGAATGGCCCGTGAAAGCTTGGAAATAATATGCATCAATGAAGTGCTTTATATTTCATTCTTTTTCTATTTTGACAGAAAAAAAGGACATGTACTCCATGCAATTATATATCTTTTACACTTTATCTATCTAATAATGCAATAGATATAATACATACTTGCCAACCCTCCCATTTTTCCCCGGGAGACTCCCGAATTTCAGTGCCCCTCCCGAAAATCTCCCAGGGCAACCATTCTCCTTAATTTCTCCCAATTTCCACTCTGACAACAATGTTGGGGGCGTCCTCTACAATCTGTCGTTACGTCACATAATATATGCGGCTTTTTCACACACACAAGTGAATGCAACGCATACTTGGTCAGCAGCCATACAGGTCACACTGAGGGTGGCCGTATAAACAACTTTAACACTGTTCCAATTATGCGCCACACTGTGAACCCACACCAAACAAGAATGACAAACACATTTCGGGAGAACATCCACACCATAACACAACAGAACAAATACCCAGAACCCCTACAATATACACCCCCCGCTACCCCCAACCTCTTCAAATTCCAAGCTGCTTTTTTGGGGGCATGTTAAAAAAAAAAAAATGCACTTTGTGACTTCAATAATAAATATGGCAGTGCCATGTTGGCATTTTTATCCATAACTTCAGTTGATTTATCTTGGAAAACCTTGTTACATTGTTTAATGAATCCAGCGAGGCATCTCAACAAAATTAGACATAATGTGTTAATTCCACAACTTTGTATACCGGTAATTGAGAGTTGGACAATATCAGAATATCGGGTATCGGCAAAAAAGCCATTATCGGACATCTCTACTAATAATGCAACATATTATATTTACATTTTAAATTTTGGGGGTAAAAACATAAGTAAATGTCTACTTAGCCATATGATCTCAAAGCAAGTTATCCAACAAATTGTACACTGTAAACATAACGGCTCGGTCTATATAATCCTACCGTAAGAAAAAAACGGTGGTACCATTTTTACATTTACAGTAACACGCTGTAAAAACGGCAACCATATTTTTATGCAAAAACACCAAACTGGCAGCTAAATCACCAGAATTTTACAGTAAAACAGTGTGACCATTTTACTGTAAATATGGTAACATTTTGCCAATTTTTGGACTGCAAAATCTACAGATTTTTCTTTCTTTCTTACAGAGTTGGTAAAATATACATTGTACTAATCAAATGCACAGGTAATGGTGTGACAATATCATGTGGCTAATCCTTACACATGTATGTTTCCCTAATAATGTTACAAGCGGCCGGCCTTCCGAGGGCAGCCAAAACTGCAACGTGGCCCTCAATGAAATCAAGTTTAACACCTCTGATCTACACAGTGTTAGTTTAGAACTATCTTGAAACAAAGCTAAAAAATAATCATCAACATCAGGGAGGCGGGGGCGTGAAAAAAATTCTGTCCTCGACAAAAATGTGACTGAGCATGTTCCAAACTTCCCTGTTATGCATTGTTTCTTAAGTAGTGGGGCAGGTTCCCGTGAGGCGTTTGGGGAAAGGAAGGGGGGGGGGGGGGGGGGGGCTGGGCTTGAGAGGCAATGGCACAATAGCATCTTTAGTGTTAATAAATAATCATCTTTGGTGTTGGTAAGGACTTGAAAAATAATTAATTTTCTACAGGAAAGTTCCAAACAGCCCCCGTGATGCAGTGCTTCCTAAATGGAGGCGCTGTGATATGTGTGATGGGGCATTCATTTTCCAGCATGATCTGGCACCTGCCCACAGTGCCAAAACCACCATTTACTGGTGTACTGACCATGGCTTTACTGTCCTCGAATGGCCTGCCAACTCCTCTGACTTGACCCCCATGGAGAATTTGTGGGGTATTGTGAAGAAGAAGCTGAAAGACACCAGACCCAATAATGCAAATGAGCTTAAGGCTTGAAGCATCCTGGGCATCCATAACACCTCAACAATGCCACAGGCTGATTGCCTCCATGCCACGCCGCATTGATGCAGTAATCCCTGCAAAAGGATTCCCAACCAAGTACTGAGTGCATTAATTGACATTTTCAAATGTTTGATTTTGTTTTGCTGTTATAAATCTTTTTTTTTTTTACTTGGTGTGAGTAAATCTAATTTTTTGAGATAGGATTTTTGAGTTTTCTAAGCTGTATGCCATAATCCGTAATATTATAATAATAAAAGGCTTGCAATATTTCAGTTGATGTGTAATGAATCCAGAATGTATGACATTTTCATGTTTTTAGTTGCATTACAGAAAATAAAAAGGACTTCATCACAATATTCAAATTTTCTGAGACAGTCCTGTAGATACTAAGATAAAGAAAACCAGTAACTTTAGCGTGAGCGCAAAAATAATTCAGTGTGAGAGAAGCACTGGTGTAAGACGAGAGGAAGAAAGGGGGAGTTGTGAGAACGCTAGGAAGAGACTTTACAGGCGATGGCGCGGGCAGGAGCTTCTGTGGCGGCGGTGAAGGCGGCCACGATGGAGGCGAAGACCACGTTGGGGCTCATGGCGGCGTCGATGGCGGCGTGCAGGCCCTGGGCGCTGTAGTACTGCACCAGCGGGGCTGTCTGCCGGTGGTAGGACTCCAGGCGGGTGCGCAGGGCCGTCTCGTTGTCGTCGCTGCGACGGATGAGGGGCTCGCCTGTCACCTGGGGAAGAAGGAACCAAAAGGGACTTAAGGTCGCGAGTATTGTGAGCGCGCATCATGATCGGGGGGACTCACGTCATCTTTCATGGGCTCTTTGGGGGGGTTAAACTCCTCGTGGTAGGAGCGACCGCTGGGCTGGTGGAAGAGTCTGCGGGGACCAGGAGGACAACGACCACTTAGTCTATTAAGTGACGGCTCACTTGGATGTGAGACTATCCGCCACATATCCTCTGCAGAGTTACATCTCGTTTGCTGTTAATTGACCGGCATAAACAAAACCGTACTATTCATCATGAATTAATCGTTCATAACTACAGCATTAGGGGTGTAACGGTACACAAACATTTTGGTTCGGTACGTACCTCGGTTTAGAGGTCACGGTTCGGTTCATTTTCGGTACAGTAAGAAAACAACAAAATATACATTTTTTGGTTATTTAATTACCAAATTTGTAAACAATGGCTTGATCCTTTTAACATTGGGAACACGATAATTATGCCCACGTTGATCCACATTAAACTGCCTCAAGTTGTTGCTTTGATGAAATAAAATGACAACTTTTCTTCTACATATAAAAAGTGCAACATTAAACAGTTTCAAGTCAACTCATCATGCTTAATTTATTACAGCATTGGGGAAGCTTGTAGTTGATTTTTTTTATGTAAATGTTATATTTGTATCAACATGTGATAGCAGGGACCCTGCCATTCAAAACCAGGCTGCTACATTACTAACGATTAATGTAACTATTGATGAAAAAAATAGCACAATAGCAATAGGAGAAACTATTCATCCCTGAACACCATGGAGTTTATGTAGGCTTTGTGATGCAATTACATTATTATATACACTATCAGAGACAGAAACTCTTCATTTAATATAATGTCCTTTTTTGCTGCTTCAACACACCACAATCAACACTCTGTCCATAACACACACACACACACACAACAAAATGAGCTAACATTACGCTAAAAGCTAACTAGCCTTCACCACAAACCAGGACTGCGAGTGAGCTGAGCTGCAGTTTGTTTCTAGAAGGTCAACGGGCTCATGGTGATGTTTAGAAAGTAGTTGACTTGGAAGTGTTTAGTATAATTTGGGGAGAGTCCGTTGCTGCCCTGCTAAAGACCTATCTGCTCGATGCTGAACCGCTGACGACATGCGCTCTGAAATCACAAAAATGATTCCCGGGCGTGGCCAACGCTGCTGCTCACTGCTCCCCTCACCTCCCAGGGGGTGAACAAAGGGATGGGTCAAATGCTGAGGACAAATTTCACCAATTAATGCTAGCGGTTATCTTCCACCGCTAATCACCGACTGATAATTTGAACTTCATGTTTGCTGGCAGCTTGCATGCTAATTGCTAGCTGTCAACTGCAACTCTAATTGCTAACGGATAACTTACCCTTTATTGCTGGCTGGCAGCTTGCGCTCTAGTTCCTGGATGGCTACTAAAGCGTTAATGCTATTTGACAACTGGTTCACCAATTGTTAGCTGACAACTAGAGTGTACATTTTTGCTGGCAGCTTGCACCGCTAATCTCTGGCTACCCTGTACACAATGAATACAATATAATTACTTATTCATGTTTTTATTTTAAATCTGCAAGGTACAGTGAGTGGGTGGTCCACTGCCGTTTATAAACTACATGACAGTGTGTTGCATCGATGTTAATGTGTATTTAAATAAAATTTACATTTGTGAAAAAATAGCGGGGGGAATATAAAAAATTTGAGATGTCCGATAATGGCTTTTTTGCCGATATTTCGACATTGTCCAACTCTTAACTACCGATTTCGATATCAAGCGCTATATACAGTCGTGCAATTAACACATTATTATGCCTAATTTTGTTGTGATGCCCCGCTGGATGCATTAAACAATTTAACAATGTTTTCCAAAATAAATCAACTCAAGTTATGGAAAAAAAGTGCCCACATGGCACTGCCATATTTATTATTGAAGTCACAAAGTGCATTTAAATAAAAAAAAAATGCCTCAAAACAGCAGCTTGGAATTTGGGATATGCTCTCCCTGAGAGAGCATGGGGAGGTTGAGGTTAGCGTTCCGGAAGAGTTAGTGCTGCAAAACGTTCTGGGTATTTGTTCTGTCGTGTTTATGTTGTGTTACGGTGCGGATGTTCTCCCGAAATGTGTGGCGCATATTTTGTAACAGTGTTAAAGTTGTTTATACGTCTACCCTCAGTGTGACCTGTATGGCTGTTGACCATGTATGCCTTGCATTCACTTGTGTGTGTGAAAAGCCGCAGATATTATGTGATTGGGCCGGCTCGCAAAGGCAGTGCCTTTAAAGTGTTATTGCTGCTCTGTACTTCTCCCTGCGTCCGTGAACACAGCGGCCTTTTAAAAAGTCATAAATTTTACTTTTTTAAACAGACAACGATAACTTCCGATGTTATGTTTTAAAGCATTTATCTGTTGATAATATTGGCAGTCCAATATTATCGGACATCTCCAGAAAAAATATTTTTTTTAAAGCCAACCAGCCAAACAAAAATTTCTTATTGAACTTTTTAGGCCAGAAATGTAAAATGTACTTAAAATATATTTTTTAAGTACCGTCTTTTTCGGACTATAAGTCGCTTTTTTTTTTCATAGTTTGGCCGGGGGTGCGACATATACTCCGGAGCGACTTGTGTGAAATTATTAACACATTACCGTAAAATATCAAATATTATTTTCTCATTCGCGGAAGAGATGAAGAAAATGTCAGCAATCGTCACACACACGTCAACCAATAAGAATTTGGCGGGGGAAGGTCATGGCAGAAGTGCTAACTGCTATATGCTACTGCCGTACCTATTAAAATGAATCCTTTCATTGCTGGCGGTAACTTATAAAAACTGAGAAGGGCTGAACAAAAATGGCACCGAAAAGGAAATCAGGTACTGCAGATTACAAGCTGGACGTAGTGAAATATGCAGCAGAAAACGACAAGAGGAAGCGGCGCATACCTTTGGAGTTGGCAGATTTGTTTAGAAGCGACATCGAGGAAGAAGATTTCATCGGATTTATCGATTAGAAGTGACAGATTGTTTGGTAAACGTATAGCACGTTCTATATGTTATAGTTATTTGAATGACGCTTACCATATGTTAGGTTAACATACAAGGCACCTTCTCGGTTATTTATGCCTCATATAACGTACACTTATTCAGCCTTTTCTTCACTATTCTTTATTTATTTTAAATTGCCTTTCAAATGTCTATTCTTGGAGTTGGATTTTATCAAATAAATTTCCCCCAAAAATGCGACTTATACTCCAGTGCGACTTATATATGTTATTTTCCTTTATTATGCATTTTTGGCCGGTGCGACGTCATACCAAAGACTATAAAAATGGGACCCATTATCTCCCTGCTTGGCACTCAGCATTAAGGGTTGGAATTGGGGGTAAAATCACCATAAATGATTCCCGGGCGCGGCACCGCTACTGCCAACTGCTCCCCTCACCTCCCAGGGGGTCATCAAGGGTGATGGTTCAAATGCAGAGAATAATTTCGCCACACCTAGTGTGTGTGTGTGTGAGCCAATCATTGATACTTTAACTTTATACTCTGGATCGATTTATAATCCGAAAAATACTTTATAAAATACTAATAATACCACTATTAGTGGGGTTTTATTATATGCTGCCAGTACTGGAAAGTTAAAAAAAAAAAATGTGACGATAACCATAGACGGAGCTGCTCAGTGCAATTTCAGCAAGATAAGAGAAAGATATGCAAACATCAATTGGTGTGTTGTGCACTTATCAATACCTATAAAGGGCCACTAGGAGACAGTATAGCGCTGTTCCCGCTCCATTACACAGTGAGTCCCCACCTGCCACAGATCCTGCGGACCAGCAGGGAATCGTCGACCGCAAACTCGATGACGGAGTCCAGCTTCTCGTGTCTCTTGTCCAACAAGTCATCCAACTGCAAGGACAAGACGCAGGAAGTCAGCGCGAGGGGAAAAAGGCAGCCAATGGGATGACGCCAGTCCTGACCAGCTCCGCCTGTTTGACCGTGCGAGGGAATCCGTCCAACAGGAAGCCCTTCTTGCAGGGGGGCGTGTCCAGGTTGTTCTCGATGAGCTCCACCACCATCTCGTCGCTCACCTGCACCGGAGGGAGACGCTGGGATTAGGGGAGGCGGACATGTCCTCCGCGGGAGACGCTGACTTACCAGCTTGCCGGCGTCCATGGTCTGTTTCAGCTTCTTGCCCAGCTCCGAGCCTGACGCCACCATGGCCCTCAGCATGTCTCCGGTGGACAGGTGGCACACGCAGTAGCGCTCGGCCAGCCGGTGGGCCTGTAGGGAACGAACATCTCTTATGGCTTACTCAGGCCACACAGCAGCCCATTTAGGCAGCAAACCAGACCGGCCTGAATAAGTGTGTCCTCTGTTAGTTTCTGTTCAAGTGGAGGACATCTGGCCTGCTGGGAACACAATCTGTGCATGTTAATTCAATATGAACTGCCTAAGTTATAGGTGTTCTTCTAATGTTGTTTGCAGCCCGTTTAGGCATCAAACTACAGTATTTGGACCAAAACAAGTGTGTCCTCAGCCGATTACGTTGACGCCATTAATCCTGTAGGTCAGTGGTTCTCAACCTTTTTTCATTGATGTACCCCCTGTGAACATTTTTTTAATTCAAGTACCCCCTAATCAGAGCAAGGCCTTTTTGGTTGAAAAAAAGAGATGAAGAAGTAAAATACAGCACTATGTCATCAGTTTCTGATTTATGAAATTGTATAACAGTGCAAAATATTGCTCATTTGTAGTAGTCTTTCTTGAACTATTTGAAAAAAGATATAAAAATAACTAAAAACTTGTTGAAAAATAAACAAGTGATTCAATTATAAATAAAGATTTCTACACATAGAAGTAATCAACTTAAAGGGGAACATTATCACCAGACCTATGTAAGCGTCAATATATACCTTGATGGTGCAGAAAAAAAGACCATATTTTTTTAACCGATTTCCGAACTCAAAATGGGTGAATTTTGGCGAATTAAACGCCTTTCTGTTTATCGCTCATGTGGTGATGACGTCAGAACGTGACGTCTCCGAGGTAATACAGCCGCCATTTTTATTTTCAACACATTACAAACACCGGGTCTCAGCTTTGTTATTTTCCGTTTTTTCGACCTTTTTTGGAACCTTGGAGACATCATGCCTCGTCGGTGTGTTGTCGGAGGGTGTAACAACACTAACAGGGAGGGATTCAAGTTGCACCGAAGATGCAAAAGTGGCAAGAAATCTGCCGCCAGACCCCCATTGAATGTACCAAAGTGTTTCCACATTTTACCGGCGATGACAGACATGGCACAGAGATGCAAATGCATCTGCAGGTTATCCATACAACAAAGTCAACGAAATCACAAAGGTGAGTTTTGTTGATGTTGACTTATGTGCTAATCAGACATATTTGGTTGCGGCGTGACTGCCAGCTAATCGATGCTAACATGCTATGCTAATCGATGCTAACATGCTATTTACCAGCGGTGCTAAAGCAGACATGGCACAGAGATGTATGGATAACCTGCAGATGCATTTGCAACAATAAAGTCAACGAAATCACAAAGGTGAGTTTTGTTGATGTTGACTTTTGTGCTAATCAGACATATTTGGTTGCGGCGTGACTGCCAGCTAATCGATGCTAACATGCTATATACCGGCGGTGCTAAAGCAGACATGGCACAGAGATGTATGGATAACCTGCAGATGCATTTGCAACGATAAAGTCAACGAAATCACAAAAAGGTGAGTTTTGTCGATGTTGACTGCCAGCTAATCGATGCTAACATGCTACGCTAATCGATGCTAACATGCTAATTACCGGCGGTGCTAAAGCAGACATGGCACAGAGATGTGTGAATAACCTGCAGATGCATTTGCAACTATATTACGTTTCCTTCCACCCACATTTGTGCGAAAAAAAAACACTTACCAATCGACGGATTTAAGTTGCTCCAGTGTCACAAGATGCGAAAGTCCTGATAGTTTGGTCCATATATTTTACCGGCGATGCTAACGCAGCTATTCGGCCATGCTATGGCTATGAATAGCGTCAATAGCTATTCGCTCAGTAGCTTCAATTTCTTCTTCAATACTTTCATACTCCAACCATCCGTTTCAATACATGCGTAATCTGTTGAATCGCTTAAGCCGCTGAAATCAGAGTCTGAATCCGAGCTAATGTCGCTATATCTTGCTGTGGTATCTGCCATTGTTTGTTTACATTGGCAGCACTGTATGAAGTCACAGGGAAATGGATAGTCGCATCGCAAATAGCGAAAATCAAGAATTTTAAAGCTTTTTTTAGGGATATTCTGGGACCGGTAACATTTTGAAAAAATACAACATGCCACTGGGAACTGATTTTTATTGTTTTTAACCCTTTTGAAATTGTGATAATGTTCCCCTTTAAAGTGCCTTCTTTGGGGATTGTAATAGAGATCCCTCTGGATTCATTTACTTAATTCGAAACATTTCTTCACAAAAAAATAAGTCTTTAAAATCAATATTTATGGAACATGTCCACAATCTCATGTACCCCTTGGCGTACCTTCAAGTACCCCCATTTGGGAACCACTGCTGTAGGTAGTTTGTGTTCATCGTTAAATGTTGCAATCTTAGCATTTCCTTTTGATTGTCGCAGCAGCCCGTTTAGGCGGTTTACTGACGAGGCAACTTGTGCACCAGTCGGTTTCTGATGAAGTGCAGGACATTTGGCCTGCAGGAGAGGCAGGTAACTCATGTTAAAAGCTAAAAGAAACATGCAGATTAAGTTATTTAGGCAGCAAATTAGATCAGCAAAAATAAGTGCATTCTCTGCTAGCTTTTGTTGAAGTGGAGGACATTTTTCACATAGTTCACATTAGAAGTTGATAAAATTTTACAGATTAAGTTACAGGTGCTTTTCTAAGGTTGATGTTTGCAGCCCGTCTAGGCTTCAAACTACACTATTTGGACCAAAACAAGTGGGTCCTCAACTGATTATGTTGAGGCCATTCAGCTTGCAAATAAATTGTTTTAATAGTTAAATGTTGCCATCCTAATGTTTCATTTTGATTTATACAGCAGCCCATTTCGGCGGCAAACAAGACTGGTACGAATAAGTGCATTCTATGCGAGCTTTTGTTGAAGTAGGACATTTGTTCTGCAGAAGAGGCAGGTAGTTCACATTATAAGTCGATAATATACACAGATATAGGTGCTCTTCTGATGTTGATGTTTGCAGCCCGTTTAAGCATCAAATTACAGTATTTGGACCAAAACAAGTGTGTCCACAGCTGATTACGTTGAGGCCATTCAGCTTGCAGGTAAAGTGTTAATAGGTAAATGTTGCCATCCTAATGTTTCATTTTGATTTATACAGCAGCCCATTTAGGCAGCAAACAAGACTGGTACGAATAAGTGCATTCTACGCCAGCTTTTGTTGAAGTGGATGACATTTGGCCAGCAGAAGAGGCAAGTAGTTTACATTAAAATTGAAAATGCACAATTTAAGTTATAGGTGCTATTCTAATGCGAAGTTTGCAGCCCGTTTAGGCATCAAAGTACAATATTTGGACCAAAACAAATATGTCCTCAGGTGATTACATTGAGGCCATTCAGCCTGCAGTTAAGTTTGTTTTACAGGTTAAATGTCGCCATCCTATTGTTCCATTTTGATTTATACAGCAGCCCATTTAGGCGGCAAACAAGAATGGCACAAATAAGTGCATTCTATGCTAGCTTTTGTTGAAGTGGAGGACATTTGGCCGGCAGAAGAGGCAAGTAGTTTACATTAAAATTGAAAATGCACAATTTAAGTTATAGGTGCTATTCTAATGCGATGTTCGCAGCCCGTTTAGGCATCAAAGTACAGTATTTGGACCAGAACAAATATGTCCTCAGCTTATTACATTGAGGCCATTCAGCCTGCAGTTAAGTTTGTTTTACAGGTTAAATGTC
The DNA here is from genome assembly GCF_033978795.1 of Nerophis ophidion. Taxonomy (NCBI): domain Eukaryota; kingdom Metazoa; phylum Chordata; class Actinopteri; order Syngnathiformes; family Syngnathidae; genus Nerophis; species Nerophis ophidion. Next base: position 15,811,406 of record NC_084614.1, on the reverse strand, counting down.
GCCATCCTATTGGTCCTTTTTGATTGATACAGCAGCCCATTTAGGCGGCAAACAAGACTGGTACTAATAAGTGCATTCTATGCCAGCTTTTGTTGAAGTGGATGACGTTTGGCCAGCAGAAGAGGCAAGTAGTTCACATTAAAATTGAAAATGCACAATTTAAGTTATAGGTGCTATTCTAATGCGATGTTTGCAGCCCGTTTAGGCATCAAAATACACTATTTGGACCAAAACAAATATGTCCTCATCTGATTACATTGAGGCCATTCAGCGTGCAGTTAAGTTTGTTTTACAGGTTAAATGTCGCCATCCTATTGTTCCATTTTGATTTATACAGCAGCCCATTTAGGCGGCAAACAAGACTGGCACAAATAAGTGCATTCTATGCTAGCTTTTGTTGAAGTGGAGGACATTTGGCCGGCAGAAGAGGAAAGTAGTTTATATTAAAAGTGAAAATACACAATTTAAGTTATAGGTGTTCTTCTAATGCAATTTTTGCAGCCTGCTTAGTCATTAAAGTACAGTATTTGGACCAAAACAAATTGTCCACAGCTGATTACATTGAGGCCATTCAGCGTGCAGTTAAGTTTGATTTACAGGTTAAATGTCACCATCCTATTGTTCCATTTTGATTTATACAGCAGCCCATTTAGGCGGCAAACAAGACTGGCACAAAAAAGTGCATCCTATGCTGGCTTTTGTTGAAGTGGAGGACATTTGGCCGGCAGGAAGGGCAGGTAGTTTACACTGGAAGTGAATTAAGATTAAGTGACAGGAGCTCATTTAATGCTTATTTTTGCAGCCCATCTAGGTATCAAACTATAGTAATTGCACCAAAACAAGTGTGTCCTCACCTAATTACATTGAGGCCAGTCAGCCTGCAGTTACGTGTGTGTTAATAGTTAAATGCTGCAATCTTAATGTTTTTTTTTTATTTCAACAGCAGCCCATTTAGGCTGCAACCCAGAGAGGCCTTGCAAACAAACCGCTTTCTCCGAGACAAACTGCAGGTTTGCATAATTCCAAAAAGACATGTGCGTGCACGCCAACGTGAGAACACTAAGCAGGATGTTGAAAGACAAGTAGGGAGGGTCGTTTTGACACGTGAATTTGTCAAAAGGTGCGGGGAAGAAGGCTGAGGGGATTTTGCGGTGCATTTCTTTCCCACTACCCATGATGCACCACTGCCAGTGCCCAATGAACCAATGATAGTAAACAGGTTTCATAATCACATCCAGAAATCACAAGGAAACATATTCAGGGCAGAGAGACAACAAAAAGCAGCTTGTTGAAAAATAACTCCGGCGTTCGTCACCTTCTGCATGCTTCGTTTTACTTTGAAGGGCTGGAGAAAATCAAGTTTTTTTCCCTCTCATATTTTTTGTCACACTAATGCCACATTCACAAGCATTTAAAAAAAAAAAGCAATTGTTGATACTCTGCAAAGTTGGTAGAGAAAAAGTTTTAGCCAAGTGTCTTAAGGCAGAGGTGTCCAAAAGTGCAGCCCTCAACATATTGAAGTAAAAATCCACCAAAAATCTTTTCTGCATAGCTATTTCGTTGAACACAGGGGTGTCCATTTTTTTACCCACTGAGGGCTGCACACGGAAAAATCCCAGCATGCCGGGGCCATTTTGATATTTTTCATTTCCAAAAAACAATAATATACATGTTTTTTTAACCTCTTAAGGCCGAAGCTGTTTGTTTACATCAGGCCCGGGCAATTATTTTGACTTGCGGGCCGAATTTAGAGACAAAAATTTTTTAGGAACTCTAATACAAAACCTCACAATAATGTCTGATTGAATGTTAAAACACGTCATGATGGACCGCCTTAAAGGCCTAGTGAAATGAGATTTTCTTATTTAAACGGGGATTGCAGGTCCATTCTATGTGTCATACTTGATCATTTTGCGATATTGCCATATTTTTGCTGAAAGATTCAGTAGAGAACATCAACGATAAATTTTGCAACTTTTGGTCGCTAATAAAAAAGCCTTGCCTGTACCAGAAGTAGCAGACGATGTGCGTGTGACATCACTGGTTGTAGAGCTCATCACGTCCTCACATTGTTTACAATCGTAGCCACCAGCAGCTAGAGCAATTCGGACCGAAAAAGCAAAAACTTCCCCATTATTTTGAGCGAGGATGAAAGATTCGCCGATGAGGATAATGAGAGTGAAGGACTAGAAAAAAATAAATAAAAATAAAATAAAAGTAAAAAAAAAAATTAAAAAAAGGCGATTGCAGTGGGAGCGATTCAGATGTTATTAGACACATTTACTAGGATAATTCTGGAAAAACTTATCTGCTTATTGTGTTACTAGTGTTTTAGTGAGATTATATGGTACCTGAAAGTCGGAGGGGTGTGGCCACAGGTGTGGTGACCGCCAGTATCTCTGAGGGAAGCTATGCAGCTGCAGCAGGACGCAAGCTCCGCTGATGTCTACGGTAAGAGCCGACTTATTACCAAAATTTTCTCACCGAAACCTGCCGGTTGACATGTGGTCGGGATCCATTTTTGCTTGACCGCTCTGTTCCAAAGTAAAGTTTCACCTTCTGGAATTTTAAACAAGGAAACACCGACTGTGTTTGTGTGGCTAAAGGCTAAAAGCTTCCCACCTACATCTTTCTACTTTGAGTTCCTTATTATAAATTGAACAAATTGCAGAAGATTCAGCAACAAAGATGTCCAGAATACTTTGTAATTATGCGATTAAAGCAGACTACTGATAGCTTGGATCGGGCTGGAAAAAAATGTCTGCTACAACCCGAGTGAGACGTCACACGCACGCGTCATCATTCCGCGACGTTTTCAACAGGATACCTCGCGGGAAATTTAAAATTGCAATTTAGTAAACTAAAAAGGCCGTATTGGCATGTGTTGCAATGTTAATATTTCATCATTGATATATAAACTATCAGACTGCGTGGTCGGTAGTAGTGGCTTTCAGTAGGCCTTTAAAAAACAGAACGGAATTTCAAGCTTTTTTACTGAATGAAACACCCAGAATGTACATGAAAATAAAGAATGTGAGATTTACAATAACTATGAACGATAAAACACTGAATATTGAAAACGTATGAACGCCACACCCCTTCCAATATCAACTATGAACGATTAAACACTGAATATTGATAACGTATTAACGCCACACCCCCTCTCGAGCGACATATTTTACAATGAAGCGAAACGCAACAAAATATGAATGCGAAAAAATGAAGAAAAAAACCCCCGCATTTCAGGCTGTCCGCTCTAGAAACACTCTGTAGAAACGCTCCACACCCACATTGCTTGGTACCTCCTCTGAGCTGTTGTGACTTAGATGACCATAGTAACTAATTAGATGACCATTAGGGGTGTTTGAAAAAATCGATTCGAATACGATTCGAATGCGTTGTGCGGTTCAGAATCGATTCTCATGTTTAAAAAATCGATTTAAAAAAAATAAATAAATAAAAAATATATTTTTTTTAATCAATCCAACAAAACAATACGCAGCAATACCATAACAATGCAACCCAATTCCAAAACCAAACCTGAGCCAGCAACACTCAGAATTGCAATAAACAGAGAAATTGAGGAGACAAACACGACACAGAACAAACCAAAAGTAGTGAAACAAAAATGAATATTAACAACAGTATCAATATTAGTTATAATTTCAGCATAGCAGTGATTAAAAATCCCTCATTGACATTATCATTAGACAAAATTTAAAGAACATTAGTGTCACAGTGGCTTTCACTTGCATCGCATCTCATAAGCTTGACAACACACTGTGTCCAATGTTTTCACAAAGATAAAATAAATCATATTTTTGGTTTGTTTAAAAGTAAAAAAATAAAAAAATCATTACAATCAGTTGATAAAACGTTGTCCTTTACAATTATAAAAGCTTTTTTTTAAAAGATCAACTACTCTGCTAGCATGTCAGCAGACTGGGGTAGATCCTGCTGAAATCCTATGTATCGAATGAATACAGAATTGTTTTGAGTCAGAAAAATATCGTTTTTGAATAGAAAATCGAATCGAAAAAAAAATAAATCGATATATTATCGAATTGTGACCCCAAGAATCGATATTGAATCGAATCGTGGGACACCCAAAGATTCACAGCCATAATTACCATAGTTACTAGTATATCATGCAAAAGCTCAGATTCCAACCATTGAAATATTGTATAGTTCAAGACTTGCGTAAATTTGAAAACATGACTGCACATCATAATGGCAGCTAGAGTTTCCATCTTAAAGATCTAAAACAGTTATTTGGGAATGTCCGGCGGGCCAGATAGAAAAGCCTAACGGGCCACATGTGGCCCCCAGACCTTAATTTGCCCAGGTTTGGTTTACATGCTTTTTTTATTTCTCTTTGCTATTTGGGCTTATTTGACCCTAATTAGAGTAAAAACTTAGAATCATCTTTTGATACGATGTCCTTCATGTTATGGCTGGGCGATATTGCCTTTTTTTAATATCGCGATATACTATATATATTACGATATTTTGCCTTGGCCTTGAATGAACACTTGATGCATATAATCACAGCAGTATGATGATTCTTTGTGTCTACATAAACATTCTTGTTCATACTGCATTAATATATGCTACTTTTAAACTTTCATGCAGAGAGGGAAATCACATCTAATTCAATTGACAAAAAGTCTATTTATTAAAGTCATTTTCAAAACATAAAGTGCAAGATTGTCAGAGACATTTTAAGTGTCAAATAAAAATGAGCTGCATAAAAGGAAATTAAATGGTATTCGTCCTTCACCATGTGTTAGGTTACGACGAACGTTATGAAATTCTCTTCATTCTCTAGCGAGTGACTTTTCAAATGATGCTACATATTAGCAGTAATGCTACTTTTTATAGCAACGCTTTTCCCCCCCACACTTGACAAATTATGGTTGTCTGTTCAACATATTCCCGCTTGAAGCCGAACCACTGCCAGACGATGCTGTTTTTATTGGGAATTAAGTCTTCCTTCATTTGTTACCAGATCCGCACTTTATTTCTATCGTATTCCAACTCGTACGGCTACGTTAGCAGCTAACATAGCTTAGTCTGCTAACTCTCTGCTCCGCGAGGGCGGACACGTATGTGACGTATGACGTGACAGTAAGTGACGTATGTAAGAATGTGCGCTTGCTTGTCTGGGATAATGAGAGACAGGAAAGAGTGAGAAGAGCCTGTCATGTAATGCCCGCAGCTAAAAGCAACTGCGTGGGAACGTATACTCGAATATTACGATATAGTCATTTTTTTATAACGCACAGAGACGAATCCGCAATATATCGTATATATCGATATATCGCCCAGCCCTAATTTGAATTTAAAAAATGTTCACAGGAGGTACATCACTGACAAAAGGTTGAGAACCACTGCAGTCATACTTCCCAACCTTCCCGGGAGACTCCCGATTTTCAGCGCCTCTTTTGAAAACCTCCGGGGCAATTTTTCTCCCGAAATTCAAGCGGAGCTGGAGGCCACACCCCCTCCAGCTCCATGCAGACAGACCTGACTCAATGTTGTGACCCTCTTAAACCGGACAATACTGCCATCTACTGTACATAGAATAGAAGCGAATGTAAATACCGGTATATTCTACATTTAAGTGCAGTCAAGGAACATGCATTAGGAGTCTGTTCTGAAGCCCACAGTAAAGAGACGTAACTTCATCACATCGCCTGGTTATTGACTCCAACCCAATATATTACACCGTCGACGAGCAAAATGAAGAAATATACTTGCAAGTTCCAGAACGATTGAAAACAAGAATTTCAGTTTATCCAGGAGAGTTCGAAGGGGAAGGGGCATGTTGCCTGTAAATTTTGTAGAACAGACTTCTCTATTGAACACGGCGGCCGAACGGATATTCAGCCATGAACAGTCAGTCAGCGAAGCACAAAGCGTCCGCAGCGCAGCATCGTTCACAACCCAGTATGATGGCCCACCTCGCAAAATGGAGACCTAAGGGTGTATCTTATGCTGAGACAAAGATGGCTATGCTGATAGCTGGAAGCAACATACTGTTGTCATTTGCGGATGTCTACAACAACTCTGTGAAGGATGTTCCCGGATTCGGAGATCGCTCGCCAATACGCAAATGGCAGAACAAAGGTTTCTCAAATAGTGAAAGGTAAGTGTTGTTGTTTCTTAATATTTAGTAGAACAACTGTGGTTTTATTACTGTGCATTTGATAGGTGCCGTCGGAAATTCAACTATTTATTTTATTTAAATATATGATAAAATAAATATATATATCTATAGCTCCATAAGAACCATCAATCTGTCAATCCTTTCCGTATCGGGGCCAGGTAACGTTCACCGTGTTGGGTCAAATTAAGCCGCAGGCTCCACTCCTGGTGGTGCCCTTCCGTCAATTCCTTTTAAGTTTCAGCTTTGCAACCATGCTCCCGTATGGGACGCCGTGGCCGTGCGCAACCCGAGGGTCCCTGTTTCAATCCCCACCTAGTACCAACCTCGTCACGTCCGTTGTGTCCTGAGCAAGACACTTCACCCTTGCTCCTGATGGCTGCTGGTTAGCGCCTTGCATGGCAGCTCCCTCCATCAGTGTGTGAATGGGTAAATGTGGAAGTAGTGTCAAGGCGCTTTGAGTACCTTGAAGGTAGAAAAGCACTATACAAGTACAACCCAATCATCATTTATTTATAGCTAGAATTCACTGAAAGTCAAGTATTTCATACATACTTATATACACCGCGACTCGGATAAGCGGAAGTTGATGGATGGATGGATATATACACATATGTGTATATATATATATATATATATATACACACACACGATATATATGTATATATATTTGAAATATATATGAAATACTCGAGTTATACGCCGCCCCTCTTAACCACGCCCCCCACCCCGAAATCGGAGGTCTCAAGGTTCATTTCATTTCATTTTTATGTATCTCATTCATTGATGTGCATTTAGAACGATATATAATTATATCACAATTATACAATTTAAATTCACACAATTCCTGAGGAGCAGGATGAAGAAAATCTTGTAATTTCCAGCCCCCTTTGACATAATACATTATATTACTTCATGAATATCATTTAGGTTGGCAAGTATGACTGCAGTAGATGACACCGTAATAGTATCAGTGCAGTGTCAATACAGCAAGTGAGTGTGCCTTACACTCACTGAGGCTATACGTTTACCCATCACGACTAATTACGCTTGTAACAAAAAGCTGACAGAAAGTTGTGTGCTTAAAAAGACATGTTAGTTTGTAGTATTATTTAACAGAGTAAAAAAAAAAAAAGTATCAAAAGTTTGTACCGTTTAAGGTTACTTAACTCACCACAGGAGGAATTGCAATGACATGAACAAAAACCTCGACATCTCCGTTTTAGTGTTTAGTATTTTAATTACGTATATAGTTTTACGCCCTGGCTGTTTTAAATGTTGCCAATAAAGCTTGCTAAAGACCACCATTAGCCTTAGCTGCTAGCCAACGTCAACCACCACGCGCTGTTACTTCCCGCGCTAACTGCTACATGCTACATGCTAGCGCCGGCAACTCACCTGCGTCCCCTTCCCGGCACCGGGCGGTCCGAGCAGGATGGCCCGGACGCCGTCCTGCACGTCGGCTATCGCCTCTTTGAGCTGCGCGCTCGGAGCCATCGGACGACTAAATGAAGAACTTTGGACAAATTCCGCGTCCTACTGCTGACGCCTCAGCCAAGTCGGCAAGAACGGGACCACCCCTTGCCTGTGATTGGTTAACACCTCATAAACCCCGCCTCTTTGAAAAATACAGACGTTTCTGATTGGTCGTGAGTATCTTCACGTCAGTACGGCATGTGGTGATTGGATATAACTTCGGTGACGTGGGGAAACGTATACTAATTGCAAAACCTTCAAAATGAATAAATGTTTTGTTTTGTACTGTTTTGATTATTTATAAATGTATAAACAAAAGTTTAGAAAAAAAATAAATAAATAAAAAACTCCAAAATGATTGTGTTCCTCATTTTCAACTAATCTTTCAACTGATCCGTCCATTCTTAATTTGGCTTTGAGCTATTTTTTTTTTTTTTACAGTTTGATGTTTTATGACCTACTCAGTGGCCTAGTGCAGTGGTCCCCAACCACTGGGCCGCAGGAGAATTTTTTATCATTTTTATTTAAAATTTTTTATTTTTTCTAATTAAATCAACAGAAAAAAAGACAAAATACACTTAGAATTAGTCCACCAACCCCCCCAAAAAACTCCCATTTTCATGACAAAAAATAAATAAATACAATTTAAAAATCCCTCTCCGATCCGCGGGACAAAATACTGTGATATAGTATGTGCCTGCCTTAAATTACTGCCGGGTCAAACTCGCTTCGCAAAATAATTAGAAGTGGCAGGGGGAGGGAAGTCTGGGCTTCCCTGCTTAGGCTGCTGCCCCCACGACCCGACCTCGGATGAGCGGAAGAAGATGGATGAATGGATGCTTAATACAACCACCTGGTCAAACTCTTGACGTCCCGAGTGACACTTCCCCTGTCATCATTTTCAAAATGGAGGAGGCTGATTTCAATACCGGTAATTTGAAATCGCATAAAGGGAAGAAGATTAAGAGATATTCAGTAGGATTTAAAGTCCAAGCTTACATCACACTCAAATTTTTACTGCATGCCTTTGGTAAGTGCCGGAGTGAGAAGAGGTTTTAAAATAATTTGCGCATGCTTACTTTTACTGCATGCCTTTGGTAAGCGCAGGAGTGAGAAGTTTTAAATTAATTAGCGCCCCGGCGGCAATTTAGGAAATATGGTATCAAGCGTTGACCGGTCCGCAGCTACAAAAAGGTTGGGGACTACTGGCCTAGTGGGCAAAGTGTCCGCCCTGAGATCGGTAGGTTGTGAGTTCAAACCCCCAAGGACTATAAAAAAATGGGACCCATTGCCGCCCTGCTTGGCACTCAGCATCAAGTGTTGGAATTGGGGGTTAAATCACCATAAATGATTCCTGGGCAGCCCACTGCTCCCCTCAATTCCCAGGGGGTGAACAAGGGGATGGGTCAAATGCAGAGGGCAAATTTCACCACACCTAGTTTGTGTGTGTGTGTGTGTGTGTGACAATCATTGGTACTTTAACTTAACTTTATTAGCAGTCGAAATGCTAATCTGCCCGCCCACATTTGCCTACCGGCAAATACCGGCAGCCGTGTTGTCATTTGTCAGAAAACACCCATGTGACCAAGGCGAGCCAATCGAGATCCAATACCTCATGATTGACAGACATACTGGCCAATCATTGACCGCAAGAGAATTCCGTGCAAAAATGCGGTTTAAATAAATACAAATGACAATACATATTTACTAAAATAACACTTGATCAACAGTCGCAGATAGTTGGTTGTATTTTATTTAAAAAAGTGATTAATACAAAACGTTGTTGTGAAGGAACATGTGGCTGATATATTTTCATGTTTAACATACCTAATACTCGGTAGAGGTTGTCATGCGATGTCTTAAAAGGTGCGTTTGACATAACTTGAATTAGCTGTGGCTTGACCTCTCCGGATTCTTCTTTGTAAATGCGGGAAAAACTACATCAAGTTCTTTTAGCTAAGCCACCTACAGTACTTAGATTGAAGAGGACTTTTTTTTTTTTTTTTTTGAAAAATACAAAAAGAGGGCGGTTTAATTTCACAATCTATTGGCCAGACTTTAAAAAAAAAAAAAAAAAACAACATCTAATACATTCCCCCTTAAAAAAGTCACCTCAGTTATTACCGTTTTTCAGCAGCAACCATTTTTCTGTGATGGAGGAAGAAAAATGTTGAGGGAGTTCGGTGGGCTCTGACATAACTCGCCGTCACGAGAGCAACCAGGTGCGTTTAAAATTTCACAGGGAGAAGAAAAAAAAAAAAAAAGACCGGACAAATAGCAGACATGGTGTCCAAACACAGCAGAGGAAAACATGTGGTTCAATACATTGTTAGTTGGACCTTCAACAAAGATTACGCTTCTTTTACAGCACAAGTTGCCTCCTCAGTAAGAGTCCACTGGCGCCGTCGCTGCTCCTCGTCATCATTCATACTCATCTTCGCCGTCTGGGATGTAGTCGTCGTCGTCGCCGTCCTTGTTGGGCAACTGCTGACTCGCCGCCGTGTGCAGCTCTCGCACGGCGAGGATGCGCGTGAGCATGGCCTCCTTGGTGTCCTCGCCCAACGGCGTGTTGGAGAACCACAGCGGGCTGTTGGGGACGCAGCAGCGCTCCGGAAGCAGGTAGAACATGTCGGTGCGCTGCTTCATCGTCTCCGAGCTGTACCAAACACACACACACACACACACACACACACACACACACACACACACACACACACACACACACACACACACACACGTCAAAGTCGAGTCACATGACAAAACACCCACATCTGCGGTCCTCTCCAAGGTTTGTACTTGGTAATACTGTGGTTAGCCATCCTGTCTCCTAGCAGATTATGGTTTAAAATATGTGAAATATAATGCAAAGAAGAGTGTCATCATGATATGTAGAACTAGAGAAGACAAGGATCTCTCTTTTCCTTCATTCTATCTGTCAGGACAGGTTCTGCGTGTGTGTCGTAAAACTAAGTATCTGGGGCACATCATTACTGATCTATTGGGTGATGATGACCTACACAGACAGCGGCATAAGCTGTATGCCCAAGCCAACATGCTGAGAAAGAAATATTATTGTACAAATGATGCAAAGATCAACTTATTCAGAGCCTATTGCACTCCATTGTATACTGCCCCCTGTGGGTAAAGTATAAGCAGAAATGCTTTCAGAAACTTCAGGTTGCTTATAATGATTGTATGAGGCTTCTCCTGGGAATTCCAAGAAGCGCCAGTGCAAGCCAGATGTTTGTTAGTGTTGGGATGCCCACTTTCTCAGCGTTGCTACGCAACCTTATGTATAAGTTTATGTGTATGGCATCTGAGTCTGAAAATGACATAATCACCGTGTTAACGAACCCTGGCTGCAGTTCTGTTAGATACTCATCTGGACTGTGGAACCATTGGCACACGTTTGTATGTTAGAAACTGACATTTGGGCTTTATGTTTCTTTTTATTGTTTTGTTTTGAAAAGTTTTAGTGTTTCGTTTTGTTTTCAATGTTTTGTATTGTGTTTTTTATATTTTTAATGGATCTTAAGGTCTGCAATAAAGATTGATGAAGATGATGTTTCTCATAGTCATTCACATTGACAATAGGTTGTGAGTTTTTCCTTGCCCTTATGTGGGATCTGAACCGAGGATGTCGTTGTGGCTTGTGCAGCCCTTTGAGACACTTGTGATTTAGGGCTTATAAATGAACATTGATTGAAAGTGATTTAATAGTAGGGGTGTAACAGTACGTGTATTTGTATTGAACCGTTTCGGTACAGGGGTTTCGGTCCGGTTCGGAAGTGTATCGAACAAGTTTGTAAGCTAAAGTCTTAACAAGCTGCTCTGCTTTCTGCCTCTGTCTGAGCACCCAGCATTGTCCCACCCACACAACCATCTGATTGGTTACATACAAAGCCAATCAGCAGTGCGTATTCAGAGCGCATGGAGTTAATGCTTCAGCGTCGAGCAGATATGTGTTTAGCAAGGGAGCAGCGGACAGCGTACTCTCCCCAAATTATAAAGAACACTTCCCAGTCACAACTACTAACATCACTATGAGCCCGTTGACCTTCAGTAAGACATGAGAACTTGTTTTTAGACAAATCCCCAGAGGGAAAAAAATAATACTTTTGACCATCACAAGTTTGTTATAAGACAAAACTTTACAATACCATTAAATGTAGCTAAAAAGTTAAAATGGCTAATTTCAGGATTACTTTTAAGATTTTAAAGCTTAAATATAATGTCTTTGCGGAGGGGGACGTGGCCTGCAGCGAAGTGGGGTGTGCCAGAACCGGCCTTGAAATCAGCGACAGGTGATTAGATAACAAGGCCTAGGTGGGCCATCTACGCACCTGTGGCTGATTTCGAGGCCGGTCCTGGCACACCCCGTTTCGCTCCAGGCCCGCGGGCCACGCCCCCCTCCACAGTCTTATTTCAAGAAGTCTTACCAAGACAATTCTGACTTGTTCTATTGACAGATAGATTTGCTTATTACAAGCAAAATATCTTGTATTCATTGTTTTTGCACTCTTTTTAAGAGGGGAATTTTTCCTCGTGTTACGATGACATTTTCTTTCCTTTCTGCCTTGATAGCTGAGTGGATTATAATCAGAGGAGTCATAACAAAGACTATAAAAATGGGACCCATTATCTCCCTGCTTTGCACTCAGCATCAAGGGTTGGAATTGGGGGTTAAATCACCAAAAATATTTCCCGGGCGCGGCCACCGCTGCTGCCCACTGCTCCCCTCACCTCCCAGGGGGTAATCAAGGAGATGGGTCAAATCCAGAGGACATATTTCACCATACCTATTGTGTGTGTGACAATCATTGGTACTTTAACTTTTTTTTTTAGAGAAAGGTTACATTTTAAATAGAAAAATGTACATTTATAATTTTATCTCCTGGTCCTTATTTTCCATAGGTCATAAGAATGATCGTGATACAGTTACAGCCCTGTTTCACTAACATACGCACCACTTGGACAGGTAAAACTCGTAGAGTCGGACGGGACAACGCAGAGGATTGTCCGTGTTCTCCATCATCTCCAGGATCTTCTCCTCTTTGCCCTCCTCCTCTTTGCGCTTCTTGGCCGGCGGAACAAGGTCCGGATCTGAACACAAACATACGACGGTTGGACGCGCCGCGCCTCGACAGTTGGCCGCCGTCGTTACCCTGGCTACCTGGCTCGGCGTCGCTGGCGGGTATGGGCGGGTAGAAGCGCAGGAAGGTGGTCTTGCCGTTGCTGTTATCGGTCTTGGTGCAGCGCATGACGTGGGCGAAGGACAGCTGGCGGTGGTGCTCCGCCGTGGTGAAGCCGAAGTTCTTGCAGAAGAAGTAGAGCAGCGTGTTGAGGAGGACAATGGGCGAGTACACGCCCAGCTGCTTGCAGTCCCACAGGTACTCCTCCGCCACGCGGGAGTGGACGTAGCCTGCGGCGGGAGGGCGTAACGTGACAAAGCGTTCAGAAACAGCGGATCGGCGCCGACTCACCGCTGTCTGTGAGCAAAGGCTGGAACCCTCGGAGCATTCCGGTGAACTCGTTCGAGAACTTGCAGTAGAAGGGGTCCATGAAAATGTTCTCCACTCGGCCGTTCTCGAACAAATGCTGCAGGGGGCGGTGAAGGCGTCAGCGACTTGTTCAAAGCTCAACACTTACGGCGTCTCTCAGCAAGGTCTTGCCTGTTGGATGCCCAGACAGAGGTAGAAGAGGCTGTCGGGGCAGTAGGGCTCGCCGTTGGGCCGCTTGACCTCGGCGATGAAGCAGCAGAGGCCGTAGCTCAGCTCGGCCGTGGTGCAGCGGAGGATGTCGTCTTTCAGCACCAGAGGGCGCACTGCAAGACGGTCAAAAATAAAGCAAACGTGGGAACTTAACATATACCCTATAAAAGGCGCACTTAAAATCCTTTAATTTTCTCAAAAATCGACAGTACGCCTTATAACCCGGTGCGCCTGATCGACGGAATAATTTTGGTTGTGCTTGCCAACCTCGAAGAACTGTTATATATTCTTGGGTAGCAGGTTATAGTTTGCTTTGTGTATACTTTTAGCTGTTTGCAAATTCACCATGTTGTGGAATATCAGTATTTTTGATTAAAAAAATAAAAGGTTTGTATGTTCTTTATATCCAACATTATGTATTATTCTTACTGATACGTTTGTAGTTATTTCCCCATATTTCTACACAATAACTCAAATATGTTAACACTAGTGAGCAGTAAAGAATATGAAGTGATTTTTGGTCTAGAACATGTTTTGCTTTATTCACTATTGACGTGTTTCTTGCTACTTTATGTTGTATATTTTTTTACATGAGATTTCCAGTTCATTTTATCAACAATCATTATAGCTAGAAACTTGGTTTCATTTACTCTTTCAATTTCTATTCCGTCTATTTGTATTTGTGTAAGACTTTCTCTCTACTGTTACCAAATTGCATTATTTTAGTTTTACTGAGATTCAAATAGTCTGTTTTCGTCAAACCATCTTTTTAATTTGTTAATTTCTTCTGTTATTATTTGTATTAACCAGGTGTTAGTGATTTTGTTATAAGCTATAACGCAGACAATCTACTTTTAGCGGCGCATTGGTCGCAGAGAGCTAACTAGCTTATGCTGCTATATTGACATACTGAGCTACTGCATCGCCTCAGAGTTGGTGAAAGTTAATTCTAGATTATAAATCATAGCTTTCCCTTGGATAGTAGAAGGATGTGGCCATGAACCAAGAAGTTGGTCAATCTTCACACTTAAAGTATACCCGGAGACGGTGAGAAAGTCACACAAAGACGCTTTTTTGTGATAACTTTTTTTAACCCTTCGTGTGGATTATTAATATATCTTCATGTAAACGGGAAGATATAAACACCCTATCACTTGGCTCGCCAGTGAAATCAGATATTGTACAGTAAGTGATTGTTTTATTATGTTTGTGGTTTGTATATCTTTGTTAGCACTTAGCAATACTGCTACATGATGCTAAGTGTTTCACTAAATCTGCATCTGTTTACCACACAGCTTCTCCAACATCAGGGGTCGGGAACCTTTTTGGCTGAGAGAGCCAAGAAGCCAAATATTTTAAAATGTATTTCCGTAAGAGCCATGTAATATTTTTTTTAACACTAAACACAACTAAACGCGTGCATTTTTAAGTAAGACCAACATTTGTAGAGTATAATAGGTCTCTTATTCTTTTTAATAACATTGTTATTCTGAAGCTAACTGTGGACGGGGCGTGGCCTGTGGGCCTGCAGCGAAGCAGGGTGTTGCCAGGACCGGCCTCGAAATCAGCGACAGGTGCGTAGATGGCCCACCTTGGGCTTGTTATCTAATCATCTGTCGCAATGTTATAAGCAGCAGCCAGGAGGAGAGACGGGGTTTGGGCTGGAGACAGGGCGCGAGCAAGAACGAAAGAGAAAAAGACAAATTGTTGGAAAGCAACTGAGAGACTTATTGAATAATAAAACAATATTGTAACCCTGAAACAGGCTCTCATGTTGGTGATTGGTGGTCTTACGAACCCCCTGGAGGGCAAGACCCACACTAACCAATAATAAATAAATTACTTCTTACCATTAATGCAATTTATTGAACATAAAAATGCATGAGAATGTTATATATTTTGAACTTTATTTTTAACACTGTGAATACAAGTGGAATTATTCAATACTAATCGTGTTAAGCAATGTCAGCTCAGATTTATCCGAGAGCCGGATGCAGTCATCAAAAGAGTCACACCTGGCTCGCGAGACATAGGTTTCCTACCCCTGTCCTACATGTTGCTCAAAAATATACGTTTCTGGATCATCACTTGCACCAAAATCGTCTTTGTTGTCACCCACGAGGTATGCCGTGAGTAATAGATTTGTTGTTGTTGCTGACGGGAAAAGCAAACTTCGTAATATGTCTGAGATTAATACGCTGCCGTATGGTTAATAATGGGCAAAATAAAAAAATATGACATGTTATGATGAATGTTACTACATTAAATATATACTTATAGCTTGTATATAACACATTCATAGAGGTGTTTGGATGTTTTTTAGCACACTGTTATAGCAGACTAGAAAGACTCCCATTAGCTCTATTGCTAGCAGACTTTTTCCAGCGTTTATTTCCGATTTAGAATGCGTTAAAAAAAATATTGTCTTACATAGGGATGTGTGTAAATTGCCCCAATAGTACAGTTCCCTTTTAAAAAAACATTTTGCATAGCATGCAAGCTATATGGATTCCTCTTTGTGTCCTAAAAATCTTGACAAAACAGTTAACTGGACTTACATCCAACACGTGGCATCTCCACATTCGGCTGAGTCTCCCTCCAGCGGACCCACCGCTTCCAAGCGTCCACGCCGTATGCACTCTTGAGTTTTCGGACGTCGTCAAGTGTGGCGTTGGAGGAGGGGTCATTTTTCTCTGGCGTCTCTGCTGCCTTGGATAACCGCTTACGACCCTAAGGGACAGCGGCAGAGAGATGAAAACAATCTACAAAATTCCTGCTGCAGCTTGTAATTATTATTATTTTTTTAAGGTTAGTGCAAACATGCCAACTGCTAGCTACTTCTACATCCATCCACACTGTGGAGTCGCCACCAGGTAGACTGACGTTAGGCGTACATTTGACAGTATTTTCTAACTACCGCCAGCGTCTCGGGCAGGTCCCCATCTTACAAAAAGGTGACAATAAACTTTGTCTGATTGTTAAGTGCTGCCATCTGATGGCTTAAATCTGTATTGTTGGTCATTGCATTGCCCATGAGCTATAGTGCATTACATCATCACCTAGGTCAGGGGTCGGCAACCCGCGGCTCTTTGGCCTCTCTGATGTGGCTCAGCTGCATAATGTATTACATTTATTATATAATAAATTATTACACAAATATGTATATTTGTGTGTATATATTTATACACACACATATGTACACAATACATACATGTATACATTTATATATACAGTCGTGGTGAAACGTTTACATACACTTGTAAAGAACAATATCATGGCTGTCTTGAGTTTCCAATCATTTATACAGCTCTTATTTTTTTGTGGTCAATTGTATGGAATATGTACTGTACTGTGCAATCTACTAATAAAAGTCTCAATCAATCAAAAAAAAAAGGCACTGTTAGTAGAAAGGTTTTGTTAAGAAACCATTCTGAGCCTTATCTTATTTAGTTTTTATTTTATATATGTTGACCACATTAAACCTGGCAATGGACCCTGCGTGTATATATATGTTCTGAAATTGTTTACACATTTGGTAAATAACCCCAAAATTTATATTTTGTTTGTTTTCTTACTGTACCGAAAATGAACCGAACCGTGACCGCTAAACCGAGGTACGTACCGAACCGAAATTTGTGTGTACTGTTACACCCCTAATATATATATACATACATGTGTGTGTGTGTGTATATATATATATATATATATATATATATATATATATATATATATATATATATATATATATATATACACACACACACATACTGTACATATGCACACACACACACACACCTAACCCTTTGCTTCTCCTCCTATATATATATATATACATATATATATATACATACATATATATACATATATATATATATATATATATATATATAAGGGATTAATAAAGTATGATTCTGATATATTTACGCACACTGTACATACACACACACCTAACCCTGTGCTTCTCAAAAATATTTTCTGTCACGCCCCCCCAGTAAAATAATATATCACCCCCCACTCTCTATCATGACTATAAATAGCACAAATTGTCTATAAAATTGTTATAACTATTCCTCTGCATAACATTGCAAGCTTATTAACATTAAAGGAAACAACACACCGGTCTTTCCTTGTCTACCACCGTGGTTACAGTGGAAACAAGTGCTACATGTGCTTCATCATATTCCGGTACGGCAAAAAAAGCATGTTACCTCAAATCAAACCCGATGGCATAGTACCGCACCGTGACCCACTAGGGGAGACCACCCCACTTTTTGAGAATGACTGTTCAACCTTATGCGGCCCCCCGATTCAAAAAGTTTGGAGAACCCTGTCATACAGATTACCTTCTTTTCTCTGGATTTCCGAGCTGCTTGTCGTCGTCGCGAGCCGACGGGCAACAGGGACTGCTCACGCATGTCACTCATCCTCTCCAGGGTTTCTAGCAGAGGAACCGCGGCACATATCAGAAACGAGTCTTAGGGGATGTGGTTCCCAAGAGAAGTCGGATCACTTACCAACAGGGAAATCAGCTTCGATGTCCATGGGAGGCGGAGGAGCCTTAGCGACAGGCTTCCTGGGCGGGACCCCGGCTCCGGCGGCACCCGCGGCTGAGGAGGACTCATCCCAGTTGTTGAGCAGACTGGCCAAGTCGTCCGTGTCCATGTCGTCACTGAAGGTGCTCATGGCGTCTGTCAAGACATGTCATGCAAACATCATTCAAGCAACCATAGGGAGGACACAATCTGCTCTACGAGGCAATTTCACTTTTCCTGATAAGGTACACAATTAAGTCGACATCTCTCAAATCGACATTAGCAGTAAGTGAAACTAACCATTGCTTGCACATTCACTTGTAACGTTCACCAGAGACATATAGATAGGCCATCATTAGGAACTGGTACCGAAATCCAGTCCCATAATAGGACTGGTTCTAACAGTAACCAGACGGAACCAGTAGTAGCTATCGGTGCGAAAGGAATTCTGACTTGCAACAAGTGTTTGGCGGTGAAATTGTACAAGTAATGTCTCATGACTAACCTTTTTTCAATGATGTACCCCCTGTGAACATTTTTTTAATTCAAGTACCCCCTCATCAGAGCAAAGCATTTTTGGTTGAAAAAAAGAGATAAAGAAGTAAAATACAGCACTATGTCATCAGTTTCTGATTTATTCAATTGTATAACAGTGCAAAATATTGCTCATTTGTAGTGGTCTTTCTTGAACTATTTGGAAAAAAAGATATAAAAATAACTAAAAACTTGTTGAAAAATAAACAACTGATTCAATTCTAAATAAAGATTTCTACACATAGAAGTAATCATCAACTTAAAGTGCCCTTTTTTGGGATTGTAATAGAGATCCACCTGGATTCATCAACTTCATTCTAAACATTTCTTCACAAAAAAAGAAATCTTTAACATCAATATTTATGGAACTTGTCCACAAAAAATCTAGCTGTCAACACTAAATATTGCATTATTGCATTTCTTTTCACAGTTTATCAACTTGCATTCATATTTTGTTGAAGTATTATTCAATAAACAGATTTATAAATGATTTTTGAATTGTTGCTATTTTCAGAATATTTTAAAAAAATCTCACGTACCCCTTGGTATACCTTCAAGTACCCCCAGGGGTACGCGTACCCCCATTTGAGAACCACTGCACTAGGGACAATTTAGTGTTGCCAATCAAGCTATCCCCAGGTGCATGTATTTGATCACCACATGTATTTAATGGACAGGACGTCAAAAACATCCCAGCAATACAATAATTTCTGCACCAGTGCTCAGAACGTCTTCTTACCTCCAGCACGACCACTTTCCTCTTTGTCCAGCTCAGTCTCGTCTGCGCTGACGTTTCCGGTCTGCTCGCCCACCATTTCGGCCATGAGAATAAGCTCTGCCTCAAACGGGTCCTCCGGGAACTTTTCCTTGATCTTTTTGATGGTCTCCACGATGCGGTCGGCGTTGGTCATGTTCACAGGGAGGAACATGGGCACGGGCAGCTGCAGAAGGGACAAAATCATTAGCCGCATGCTAACATGTCAAGCCTTATGCCAACTGTCCCCAAAAGCGGTGGTTACATACCGGCAGCGGCACGCCGACAGCCTTGGGGGTGACCTGGCTGTACATGCTCATAGGTACAGGGATGTAGACTGGCACGGGTACAGGCACGACCATGATTTTGGGCATGGACGTTTCATCTTCAAGGAGAGGGCAAATGCATCATTCTTTATTATATCTTTGGGTTGGAAATCGATTTACACAAAAGAAAGAAAACTAGAAATACAAGATGGCTTTAGGATTCCTTTTCTCACACTTCCAAGGATGACTAAAGGACTGTAGCTGTCAACTATTGTTCCAAACAAAAGTGACCTGTGTAGATGGTAGGGATGTAAACATGCAAATTTCCTATCAGTTATCGTGACCAAAACTATCAAAAATATCACTATTATCGTGGTATTGTTGAGTATGCTCAAAAAGTACTTATACACACACTGAAATATTTTGACCAAGTATTTTTTAATACCTAAAATAAATAGACTTCAGGAAAAGACACTATTTCGCATTTTTATGCTTCACTGATACAGCTTTAGTCTTAGTATGTTATCTGTTTTAATGGCTTAGCTTTTATTGTTTAAAACAGTGGTCCCCAACCACCGGGCCGCGGCCCAATTGGTACCGGGCCGCAGAAGAATTTTTATTCATTTTTATTAAAAAAAAATATTTATTTATTTATTTATTAAATCAACATAAAAAACACAATATACTCTTACAATTAGTGCACCAACCACAAAAACCTTTCTTTTTCATGACAAAGACGTCCCTTTTTCATGACAAAGAAAAAAAATTATTAAGCGGTGACCGGTCCGCGGATACAAAAAGGTTGGGGACCACTGGTTTAAAATATTGCTTTGTATTGTAGCACTTTAAAAACTTAAAGAAAAGAAAAGTGTGTAGGAAGTAAAATCTATTATTATTTTGGCGGGCGTTGTAGCATCTTACTCTGTTCAGCGGTCCTTAAACGCAACGTAAAAACACCTCAGTCTCGTATTCTTCCGAGCATAGAGCCATCACTCTGTTCTAAGAGAGCACAGGTTCAAGGTTCAATTTGCACAATTAAATAGTTGCTTCGACAGAAATTCAGATTAGAGTTAAGTTATTTTGGAAATATCTAAATTAGCGAGCTGGTGCCAGTCAGTCCGTGACTTAAGTCTTAGTGCAGTAACCGGTCACATTTTTTTGAACATTTTCATTGAAAACTGTGAAACGAACCGTCGGGAGTTTTACGGTTTACCGTTATCATTAAAACATTTTTTCCTTACATCCCTAATACATGGTCAGTGTCTGTTTAGGTCATTATATTTTCTTTTTATGAATAAAAAGTAAAAAACAAAAAACACAGGTTTATTTGATTTTCATTTTAAAATCTTTTTTGGTATAAGAGTGACAACTACTCCTATAAATGGTCTTTTTTCATTCTATATCTTATTTAACCAAAATGTGAATCCCTACTTGATAAAAACAAAAACACTAAAACAGATCTTTTTTCATATTCCGAAGTAGCTACTTAAAAACAAGGTCGCAGAATGGCCGGTAAAAAAACTACTGTACTATAATGTTCGTGCGTGATCAAGACCAGCTTTAACCTCCACTCTTATGTTATGTACATAAGTATTTCTGTAGATGAAGTGAATTGTGAAGTGAATTACATTTACATAGCTATTTTCTCTAGTCACTCAAAGCCATTAAAACTAGAACTAAAATGCTATCAGTGAGGTATAAAGAAACAAAAATCATGCAAAATAGTGGCTTTTCTTAAAGTGACTACCGTATTTTTCGGAGTACAAGTTGCTCCGGAGTATAAGTCGCAGCTGACGAAAATGCATAAGAAGGAAAAAAAAAACCCCCATATATAAGTCGCACTGGAGTATAAGTCGCATTTTTGGGGGAAATGTATTTGATAAAACCCAACACCAAGAATAGATATTTGAAAGGCAATTTAAAATGAATAAAGAATAGTGAACAACAGGCTGAATAAGTGTACGTTATATGAGGCATAAATAACCAACTGAGAAGGTGCCTGGTATGTTAACCTAACATATAATGGTAAGAGTCATTCAATTAACTATTAACATACAGAACATGCTATACGTTTACCAAACAATGTGTCACTCCTAATCGCTAAATCCCATGAAATCTTATACGTCGAGTCTCTAACGTGAATGAGCTAAATAATATTTGATATTTTACGGTAACGTGTTAATAATTTCACACATAAGTCGCTCCTGAGTATAAATCGCACCCCTGGCCCAACTATGAAAAAAACTGCGACTTATAGTCTGAAAAATACGGTATTTTTTATTTAAAAAAAACAACAACTTTTGAGCACATTCTACAATGCAGCAATAACACCGAGAAGTGTAATCATTTTGGTCACAATAACCGTGATATAAAAATGTGTATGTCGTTCCATCCCCAATTACCACAAATGAACCAACAAATCGCCACGCTGGGCCTCGCTCGTACCCGTCTGTGCTTCAACGTTGGCGGTCTGCACCTTACAGGAGACGCCCTTGTTGTGAACCAACGGCTTGCACAGCAGCGCTTTATTCTTCTGCGTCCTGGAGGTGGAAGTATACTGCGGCTTCTCCAGGTCGACTTCGATGCTGATCTGGAGAGATTGCATCAGCAAAACGCACGAATCAGAAGCATCCTCATCGAGTCATTCCCCGCCCACTTGCATGCAATTCTGTTTGTTTGTGGATACGAAACGCTACACGGCTGCTCACCGGTTCAGGATCTATGATCACTGTGTCGGCACCTGCAAAGAGACAAAGCATTGTAGCTTCAAAGTGATAATATACACTTTTTTTGGGCTTGTGGCTTGCAGGTTTACAATCAGCGTAGCTATTAAACTACGTGGTTGATCTCCACTTCAATGTGGTCCAAGGAGGGAAACAGCTATAACTACAAGCATTAATTTACGTCTTCTCCTTTGCTATGCTCATTACTGCCAACCACAGGACTGGAGGGATAGTTCAAGCATCGCACTTGTCGCTCAGCTACACTAATAATCTACAGCTATGCAGTTTCGGTGGAGCACTTGTCTTGTCGTTTGTGTGTATGTGTTCTCTACTTGGCTGCGAAGGCCTCTTGGGAGTGCTGGGACTCGCCAGCTCAGACGCCAGCGAAACAACATTTGCGATGACGGGCGCGGCCTCCTGAGAGTCTGCAATGACAGCAGCCAGGAGTGGACGCGAGCCGTCACACGTCAGCGGTTAGGGTGTTTTATCCAATGAGAGGCGGCAAGGCCAGAAGGCGACGCCCACCTGGCGAGAAGACGGTGCCCTGCGTCTTGACGTGGAGGTTGCAGAACTGGAACAGACACGGCAGGTCGCAGAAGTTCATGACGTC
Source organism: Nerophis ophidion (assembly GCF_033978795.1). Taxonomy (NCBI): domain Eukaryota; kingdom Metazoa; phylum Chordata; class Actinopteri; order Syngnathiformes; family Syngnathidae; genus Nerophis; species Nerophis ophidion. The sequence goes on along the minus strand of NC_084614.1, from coordinate 15,788,634 downwards.
TCCCAGCATGAAGAGGCTTTGCTTCAGTTTGCCCTTGCGGCCACACGAGGTGCACTTTGCAACCTAGCGGACAGCAGAGGGGGGGGGGATGCGTGAACGGCCTTCAAGCCCCGGAAACAGTTCAGGGCGAGCGCGAGGCTTACGTGGCAGAAGAGCATGGTGTATTTGGTCCTGCAGTCCTCCGAGCAGAACTGCTCTGTGGAGCCACCATATAGCGCTGTCACCAGCTTCTTGGAGACACAGCGGCAGTAGCAGCACGACTTGCAGTGCTTGCCCCACCTTTTTTCCAGCTCGTTTTCGTAGAGCAGCTTGCAGCCTGTGAAGAGAAGAGACGACCGACTGTTCCAACCCGAAGCAATCAAGTTTCCGGGCACGGTTTCGGGGCACACCGTCTTACCGCCGCCGCAGAAGTAAATGTCCTTGGAGTTGATTCTTTTGACCTCTTGGCAGATCTTGTCCCTCTTGCAGTATTCACACCGGCTGGTGATATTATTGGCGATCTTGAACTGCTCGGCGCAGCTCATGTCGCAGGCAAACATCAGCTTGTTCTGCATGCAGTTAAGGATGACATTTTATTGGCATTCTGTGTCACATAAAAGGTCTCTGCAGGTTTCAATAAGTCAAATTGTGCATGGTATATGTAAATGTGTATGTGTGTATTGTTAGATTCCGGTAATTGACGCACAATACTCCTTGCAAGTCAAAATCCAGCCCTCCGTTCAACAGGTTTTGTCACCTCAACGCAGACGGTCGTACCGGCTGCTCCACCGACAGGGGCTCTACTCAGCTGGATAGCGAGGCAATTAGCCTAGTTCTACTAAGTTCTACTACCCTGCGTCTGACCCGCTTCCTTCCGTGGTCTACCCGGTAGAGAAGCCTATCTCGTAAGACCGAGTCAAAAAACCCCAGATCCCGCGGTTTAATAGTAGCTCGCCTCTAATGAATTTTGGCTCCTGTTACTGACTAGGTTAGCTTCGAGGACCGTGGAAAGGAATAGCCCTTCAGGACATATTGTAAGTGGACTGCATTAGAGTGACCCTTCAGAGTTAGATGTTCGACACATAGAAGTCCTAATATTTTATATCAAGGACGAGGTGGTACAAAGGGGCATTAAATCCTCTTTCTTTATATGATGTTTTTTATTGCAGGTACGATAACATAAGCGTTGCACAGCATCAATTAATCGTTCACAAAAATAATCAATAATAAAAGAATATAACTGAAAACATTGTAATGATGTAATAAGTGGCTAATCAATGTGTCTCTAATTCAGTTCAAATAGAAGTTCAAATGGGTCTTACTGTACAAAGTCCTTTCGGGGACGTTCCCAAAAAAGGGGAAAGTTCGGATCGGTTCCAAAACGGAGAAAAACGCAACATAAAACACGGTAAACCGAAAACCGCAAAACCCCAGAAAGCGGAAATGTACAACAGAAAACCCGAAAACCAGACAGTCCCAAAAAGGGGGAAAAATATGAAATGAAACACGGTAAACCGAAAACCAGAAGGTCCCAAAAAGGGGATAAGTACAAAAGAAAATAAGGAGAACAAGAGAAACCCCGAAAAGTAGCCCCAAAAAAAAAATATATATATATATATATATATATATATATATACACACACATACACACACACATGTACATATACACACACACATATACTCTGGAGTTCTTTCTTGTGTTTCTTTATCATAAGAACGCTTTCTTGTTTTTTTTCTTTTTTCTTCTTCTCTATTTGACATGTACAAAGTGAATGTTGAAAGGGTAGGGATAATAAGCTTTTAGTTTCAGCCTCTATACCTTTTTGGTCAGGAAAGGCCAACAGATACATTTATTTATGTATCTGCTAGGCAGTTGAAGTGTACTGTTTACATTGAACTGACGACCAAATGTTTTTAATAGGTGTAAATCTTCATTGTTTTACAAATCTCTTTTATGCATTTTAAAATGTATGTCTTAACGTATTACTTTTCTGAAACTGCTGTGCCATGTGCTGTTAACCTCTTGGCCAGGTCACCCTTGTGAAAGAGATCTTGATCTCAATGGGTTACTTATTTGGTTAAAGAAAGGTCGTAAAAAAAATAAAAACCATTGAATAGAATCTATTCTAAGACCATAATGAATATAGTTTAAGACCATTTCATTTCCATGCGGACAAAAAAGGTACAAAGATACAAAGGAAAATCAGAGGGCCAGAATGAATTGTAAGTATATGAAATAATTCACTCCTCTTTTATAATGGAAAACAAAATGGTTAAACTCACTAAATAAACCAGAAGACTCTCTATTGTAATCTAATTGAAAAAAATATTTGCAAACATCGTAATAGCCATTTTTCGGATTTGCCATAGGAGTGTTTTCTTGCAAAAGGTGCAATGTGCGTCATAACAAGTGTTTTCATGTAAGAACAACAACCAGTACGTCGGCAAAGGTAGAATAAAGCAAAAAATTATATTGTCTGTGCAAGGGACTGTTAGCATCTCTGCTGAAGCTAAATGGCTAACTTTTGCAGTGTTTGTGCGGCTGTCAGAATTGAGCAAACAGATAAAGTCATCGACAGTACTACTACTGGATCTGCAAAAAGTTTTGAACAGAGCAAATGTCTAAAAAGAAAGAAGGTAACTATGGCTTGCAAGGCTCAAGCAAAACTTGAATGTGAATGTGGATAAGATTCACATTTGCTCATTTTGTATCTGATTGGTATGAATACATTGTTGCCTGTTTTTGTGACTTTTTTTAATCCAACATATTGCTAATAAACAAGGACTAGTTTTTATTTCAGCATGCCAAGATGACTCGCAAATCGTCCTTGATCTACTCACCCAACCATAAACCGAGTGTAAACACTAAACAGACAACCTTTATACAGTAGCTTTCAATGTCAGATGCTGTATAAACTTGGAGAAACCATTAGGCATGAAAAGCTGGACTCAAATTATTGGAATAAATAATACAGATACTATAAGAGACTTATGTCTATCTGTGTTTGCCCTGTGATGAGGTGGCGACTTGGCCAGGGAGTACCCCGCCTTCTGTCCGTAAGCAGCTGAGACAGGCTCCAGCACCCCCCGCCATCCCGAATGGGACTAGGGGTAGAATCAATGGATGGATGTTTTTTTTATAGTTTTACTGCTGTAAAAACACTCCAAGCACTTTTAAATAACTGTGTGCTTACTGTATGTAATACTATGATTTCACAAGTAAACATCTAATACGTGGACCCCGACTTAAACAAGTTGAAAAACTTATTCGGGTGTAACCATTTAGTGGTCAATTGTACGGAATATGTACTGTACTGTGCAATCTACTAATAAAAGTTTCAATCAACCAATCGATCAATCAATCGATCGATCAATCAATCAATCAATCAATCAATCTCCTTCGACAAGTGGCGCCACTTGACCCACATAACACTCCTTGGGGGGGTAAGTTGATCCTTGTATAGTTGTGAAAATGTTTGTGACGTTGCCGCAGCTTTTGACACAGACTTTTCCCTGATTTTTGACTTTGACATTATCATTAACGCAATGTTTACAAAGACTTCCCTCCTCGATGGTTCCACGTCCTAAAAACATCATACAATTCCATCGACCGACTTCAAACATGCATTAGATTGATCAATCCGAGCCACTAAATGTTGAAGTTACTGCAAGTATTTGGGCGTTCCTGTGGGCTTTTGTTAACTTTTCTCCGCTATGCTGAACTGTAACAACACACTGCTGCCCGATCACAGCACACTGCGCGATAAATTCTGACCTAAAAGTACAGGTAGCCTACTTTAGTTCCGTTTTCCATCCATCCATTCATTTTCTCCCCCTTGATCCCTTTGGGGTCGCTGGTGCCTATCTCAGCTACAATCGGGCGGAAGGCGCAGTACACCCTGGACAAGTCGCCCTAGTTCCGTTTTCTAGTTACATTATAGGGTCCTCAAAAATCTAAACATTTAAAAGCAAGAAATACATTTACACGTTTTAAATAAAAGTAACATAAATAGATCTACAACTTTCGAAATCTATTCAGGACTTTTTATGAGTTTTTAGGACAATCTTAGACATTTTAAGGCCTTAAATTCAGACAGTTGGATTTAAGACTTTTTAAGACCCGTGGATACCCTGCACATGAAGCCTAGAGCAACCTAAAAAACCTGGGGATGCGTACCATCCACATTTGAACCAATACAGTACCAATTCCCGGCACTTGGGAATCCATACCGGTACTCAACAGTAGCAATTTTAGGTCCTTTAACTGTTTTTGATTATAAAATCATGTTTTATTGCAACATTTAAAAATTATCTGATTATGATAACTGCTTGTTTTCATTACACATTTATGATTCTTTTCAATTATGACATTAAGTTGCAATTACAGTTGCATGTCCAAGACCTTAATTTATGGTGTGTTGGCTGGTCAGTTCAGTCTTTGCTGTCAAGTGTTTTGTTGCGCTCTAAACGGTGTTAATACTGTACGTATAATAATTATTACGCACCAGCAATTTGATTTTAATGTGCATCATTGCTGTAGTTTTCATTACCAATTTGGAGGTGTTTAAAAAGCCATGTAAAATCGCTAATAAATAGCATGTCAAAAGCAAAGCAAATGTACATTAGCGTCAAGCTACCTTATTTTTGTAAAAATAGAGCCTTACTTTACTCAAGTTGTAGCGTTTTTTTGAGTCAATTTCTTTGTTTGCATGAAAAATTGCAACATTACTAAAAGGTAGTTTGGCTGAGTACACTCTCAGTGCTGCTGGAGTGCTTGCAAAGCGTTGAAGTGCAAAGAGCGGGCCACCGGGCGTGACGTCACGCGCAACCCTGGTACCGTAGCTTGACACCGTTGGATTTTAGGTGGGTTTGGTGGGTGCTGAAACAGTAACAGATTTCGTACCATTCCTTAAGAACGGCTGTCAAACACTTAAAATATTTAGTTGTGACAATCGCATTTTGTCGATGTTTAAATCGTGATTAATCCTAGATTAAGGTTATTTATCTTTATGAAGTGTAATTTTTGTACGGATCAGAACAAGTTTTAATACTATCAACATAGAACTGGACAATTTGTCAGCTTTACTGTATGCACACTACAAATACTTTGATCTTGCAAAATACGTCAATTCAAGCATTCAGTCTTTGTGTGTGTGTGTGTGTGTGTGTGTGTGTGTGTGTGTGTGTGTGTGTGTGTGTGTGTGTGTGTGTGTGTGTGTGTGTGTGTGTGCACTCGTGCGTGCGTGCTACCTCGATCTGGATGACGTGAGGCTTGGAAGTTATTTTGAGGGCGCATTGTGCACAGTTCAGCGCTGCAGATGTGGTTAGCGGCAGCGGGTGAGGTGTGGCGCTCTGGTCCTGGCCGGAGGCCACAGACAGCTTTGGGAATATGCTCGCTTGTTTCTGTTTCATCTTGAACTTTTCCTGCGGCGCACAAGCGAAAAACAACCTTTACCACAACTGCGACCAACTCGAAGACACAAAATACAGCGGAACCGCTTTAGGTCGACGGCTGACTCATGTTGACATAACCACAACTGAAACTAACAATTATTTCCACTTTTGACTGTGGTCAGACGCATAAGAATAATAGACTTGAGCGAGCTCTTTGTAGTATGACAAAGATACCAGGACTTGATGAGCTGCCGACCTAAACGGGTTCCACTGTATTTCCTTGCTTCTGCCATTGTGTTTCTGCTGGGACTACCTGAAACTCCATGACGCACGTAAGTGTGCAGAAGTTCCTGATGGTGTTATCGGACATGGCCAGGTGGTACGCCGGCACCGTGTGTTTGCCACAGTTGTCGCAGTTTAAGTGCGCACCTGGAGATGCAAGCGGGAAATGTAATACATTCATAATGCCTCCTGCAGGAAACTGAATTCGGCAATAGGATTATTCACGGAAAAATGAAGAAACATGCCCTATTTCCTCTATACCAACGATTCTCAAAATGTGGTACGTGTAATGTTAGTACAAGTGCAGGGGTCAGCAACATAAAATGTTAAAAGTGGCATATTGGACTAAAAATACAAAAAAAATATCTGTTTGGAGCCGCAAAATATGATATAATAATAAAAATATTATTAACACTATATTAGTCATCTTACTCTTGATTTTAATCCTATCGAATATTGTAATTTATATAAACCTTGTCAAATAATGTGTTTATCAGAAAGACAATTATTGGGTCAGACTGATTACAAAAATAAATACTAATTAAATATACAGCAAAACTGATGAAAAATATTTTTACATACAATTACCCAGTGCTAAAATAAATACATTCTAAATAAATTTATAATAAAAACAAATATATATTATATATATATATACATATATATATAATTTTCATTTGGTTTTAACATAAACTCTAAATAAAATTGAAATTCAAATACAGCTTCACCACTTTAGTCATAATTTTTGCGCCAAAGAAACTTCTCTGCAACAATAGCTCCAGGCTTCTTCTGTTTGAGATTGTCCTTACTGCCACAATTGGTGGAAAAGTGTATTACAACTGAGCGCCGATGCGGCCCATTGGGACCACCGCCGAGAAACAGATTTTGGCCTTGCTCTATGGTTAAGAAACACTGATCTTGTGTATATTTATAAAAAATATATTTGCAGCTGCATTTTAAATAAATAAATGGGTTGTACTTGTATAGCGCTTTTCTACCTTCAAGGTACTCAAAGCGCTTTGACACTACTTCCACATTTACCCATTCACACACACATTCACACACTGATGGATGGAGCTGCCATGCAAGGCGCTAACCAGCACCCATCAGGAGCAAGGGTGAAGTGTCTTGCTCAGGACACAACGGACGTGACGAGGTTGGTACTAGGTGGGAATTGAACCAGGGACGCTCGGGTTGCGCACGGCCACTCTCCCCACTGCGCCACGCCGTCCCTAAATATATTATTTAAATATATCTTTAAACTATGCAGAATATTGATAAACCTCGCAATACTGTATCATACTGTGACTCAAGTACTGTATTGTGAATATATTGATAATACCTAGCCTTGCCCCTAACAGTTATTAGACCCTTTTTAGATTCAGTTTTACGCATTATGATCATACTTGCCAACCTTGAGACCTCGAATTCGGGAGATTGGGGGGATAGGGGAGGTAGCGGGAGGGTGTATATTTTTCAGTATTTCTTTTTATATATATATATATATATATATATATATATATATATATATATATATATACATACAATGAATATATCCGTTCGGCCACCGTGTTCAATGGAGAAGTCTGATCTACAAAATTTGCAGGCAGCATACCCCTTCCCTTTCGAGCTGTCCTGGATGAACTGAAATTATTTTTCCCAATCATTTTGGAACTTGTAAGCGCATTTCTTGCTCATCGTCGCCATGTCTATTCTTCGTTCTTCTGCTTCGTCTCTGTTACGTTTTTTGGGACATTACTACTTGCCGTAGCTTTGAAGCAATGCATAATGGGAATCCGGATGTTGTGTGTCAGTGTATTAATGTGCCGGCTGGAATAAACACACGCCGAGAAATAGCTTTGTGCCTGCCTACTTTATGGGTTAGTGATAAACTTATGGCTAACGGAGACATATATAATAATCGCCTTTTCAGGTGAGAGAGGACGCTAAGGGCAGTGCCTTTAAGGCACGCCCCCATTATTGTTGTCTGGTTGGAAATCGGGAGAAATTTGGGAGTCTCCCGGGAAAATCGGGAGGGTTGGCAAGTATGATTATGATACAATCACATGGAAAAAATGTGCAGTTACACAACAACACGTCTTGTCAAGGCATCTTCCTGCTTGAAAATGTTGAGTGAATGGACTGGACATACAGAATGCTGCAGCACTCTTTTTTTTCCACCCGGCAGATAGTGGCATCAAACCACTCTCTATTTAAAGTTAGCATTAAAAAAATGCAGAGAAAAAACTAATCTGTGTGTTAGCTGGTTTCATATCAAACGGAGTCAAATGAATGTGTAAAAAAGGAGGAGGAGGCGACGCATACCTGAAGAGCTGACGCTCTGGACCATGAAGGCCATGACGCAGCTGCTGCTACAGAAGAGGCTCACAGAGTCGTCTGTGCTTTGGTTGTGGACCATGTCTGCGAGCAGCCGCGGAGAACGGCACATGGAGCACGGCAGCGTTATCTTGGTTTTCTTTTGGATGCAAAAAAAAAGAAAAAAAATGAGTTGCGATCGCAAAGAAGGACTTTAATCTGTTGTGATTTCTCTTCAGGCGTCCGTACGATTTTGTACTTGGTCAGACAGTCGATGTTACACAGCGTCTTGCTGCTGCCTTCCATTTTGAGCAGCAGCGGGCTGGTGTGGCAGAAGGTGCCGCAGTTTGCACAGCCCGCCATGGACAGGTGGTTGGTGGTGCGGAAGCGCTTGAAGCACGAGTCGCTGCACATCCTGTGGACGGTGCCGCTCAGGACCACCTCGTGTTTGCTCTGGTTTAAATGCAGAAGAAAAAAAGTGAGGACTACAAAAAGTGGTTACCGAGTGCCTTCACACTCGTCGTCCAAGACTCTCATCTGGACCAGATAGCGTTCACTGTGTTTTCATGTTGGGTTCAGTGGACTGCAGTCAAACTGGACCAGATGGATTTAAAAGTGAATACACAAAGTATTAGGAGTGTGCTGAGTTGATATCGATATCGGTCCCAGGGCTGGGCGATATATCGAAATACGTGATATATCGTGGGTTTGTCTCTGTGCGATGTGATATTCGAGTATACTTTCTCACGCAGTTTCTTTTAGCTGCGGGCATTACATTACAGGCTCTTCCCACTCCTTCCTGTCTCCTTCTCACAGACGAGCGCACCTTCTTACACACGTCACATGCGGTCACGTCATATGTCACATACGTATACGCCCTCGCGGAGCAGAGAGGTAGCAGCATGGCTAACGTTAGCTGTGATGCTAGCAGAGCCATGCGAGTGGTAATACGAGAGAAAGAAGGTGTTAATGAAGGAAGAATTAATTCCCAAGAAAAACCGCAGGGGGTCCATCGTCTGACGGTGGTTCGGTTTCAAGCGGGAAGATGTCGAATAGACAACTTTAATTTGTCAAGTGTGGGGCACAAGCGTTGCAACCAAAAGTAGCATTACTGCTAATATGTAGCATCATTTGAAAAGTCACATGCTAATAGCTGTTTAATAAATACAGTTTTGGTCAATTGACGTAGTTGTGATTTCCATCTCAGCATGAAAGTTTAAAATGAGCATATATTAATGCAGTATGAACAAGAATGTTTTAATGTAGACACATAGAATCATCATACTGCTGTGATTATATTTATCAAGTGTTAATTCAAGGCTAAGGCAAAAATATCGAGATATACATCGTGTATCGCGATATGGCCTAAAAATATCGAGATATTAAAAAAAGGCCATATTGCCCAGCCCAAAATGGTCCTATATCAGTAAAATAATATCGTATGATATCTGCTTGCATTTACATTTTCTGATATTAATGCCGATACATTTACTGGTGCAAAACAGGTCAACATCCAAATGTTCTCCAAGAAGCACACAAAGTTAACATATCCTTATATGTTTGTGTAGTCATTTATAAAAAGTAAACATGGTATGCTATAGGGCAGGGGTCGGGAACCTTTTTGGCTGAGAGAGCCATAAAAGCCAAATATTTTTTAAAGTATTTCCGTGAGAGCGATATCTTTTTTTTTTTTTTTTTAACACTGAATACAACGATATGAATGCATTTTTAAGAAAGACCAACATTTTAGAGTATAATAAGTCTCTTATTCTTTTTAATAACATTGTTATTCTGAGGCTAACCAAAAATAAATAAAATACTTCTTAACATTAATGCGACTTCTTGAACGGGTGCGGTAGGAACCGGATGGATGGATGAAAATGCATGAGAATGTTTTATATTTTGAACGTTATTTTTGACACTGTGATTACCAGGGGAATTATTCATTATTTATCGTGTTAGGCAATGTCAGCTAAGATTTATCTGAGAGCCAGGTGCAGTCATCAAAAGAGCCACATCTGGCTCTAGAGTCATAGGTTCCCTACCCCTGCTATAGGAGCTACACAAGAGCTAAGCACACAATACCATAAAAGCATACTAAGTAGAGACGTCCGATAATGTCTTTTTTGCCAATATCCGATATAGTAAACTCTTGATGTGATTCCCCCTGATATCGTACTGGATTAATATTGGTATCAGCCAACACTCAAGGCTCCAACATCCGTATGGTACAGGAAGAGAAAAAGCCTTATTAGAAGACCTCGAACAAGTATGCCCCGAGAGGCTGAAATAACACATTATTGTGCATGGGTGCAGTACTATGGTGGACTTACAATGCTGAATCTGGCGCACATGCTGCACGCCGTCTGGCCCGGCAGGCCTGCGGATCCCAGCAGCTTTGCTTTTGCGCTTCTTGTGGATCTCTTGCGGTTGAAGGCGTTCAAACACACCTGGGAGCAGAACCCCTTCATGACTCCGTCCGTGTCAGGCGACAGGATGATGTCCTGAGGCCGGGCTATCCTCCTGCCACAGACGAATGCTTAGGAAGGACCGACTTTGACACCAGAAGAAAAAGAGAGTGGAGCTCACTTTTGGCACAGGTGGCAGGTCTTGACAGTCTTGGTGGAGCTCAGCGATGCGGTCAGGCAGTTGGTGGAGCAGAAGAGGGCCGGCAAGCCTTTCCTCTGGTAGGCCGTCTGTCCTTTCAACAGCCCCAGCTTGCAGTGCGCGCAGGACATGTGCAAAGACGCCGAAGACGAGTGGTCTCGCTGCGTCGGGGCATTGGCGGGCGGAGTTACGGAGTACACCGCTCCGATCTGTAAGTCCTCCTCCTGTTAAAGACAGAATTAGAAATGGCGACGTGGCAAAAAATGTTTTATTGTTTAACTTTAACTGTGGTTAACCAGCTTTAAAGATATTTTCATTTTTTCATGACATTGTAACAGTCATATGTCTTCTTGGTGTATGAGCAACAAACATTATACAAATATATAATTTCCATCATTATTTTGCACAACTTTTGAGAGAAGAGTTAGACTTAGACAAACTTTAATGAACCACAGGGGAAATTGTTCCACACAGTAGCTCAATTATAATGATGGAAAGTGTAAGGATGGAAAGGATAAATAGACTAAATACAGCAACATAAAATATAACATATACACGTAATATTTACATATATGTACAGTAGGTTATATATACTATTATATTATGTCTATATCATATATCCAACATATAACAGTTACCATGTACAATATTACAGTATATGTGACAGCTGCAGCATAAAATAAAGAGTAAATCCAGCAGAAAATAGATATTAAAAACAAAGAGAAGTTGCTAACATAGAAGGTGTCAGGTAATAGACAGATATCATATATTGCTGTATGGCGAGTGATTACACAGCTGGATGGAGGGCGGAATGAAAAAGTTCTTGAATCGAACACTGTGGGACCGAATCTGATGGAGCCTGTTGGAGAATGAACTCCGCTCTCCGTCAATTGTCTGGTGAGAGGATCTCAAACGCTTATCATAAGGAAAAAAACTCCTTCTCCAGGCTTTGCTACACATCTTAAAATGCAGACGGGCGCACTGCTAACTGTCAGTCAGCTACAAATGTGAGTGCTGTAAGTTTGAACATGTTTTTTGTCAAATATATATATATATATATATATACATATATACACACACACACATATATATGTACATACACATATATATATAAACACACACACACATATATATGTACATATACATATATATGTACATATAGACATGTAATCGATAAACAAAACATGCATTCGATAATTTTTTTTTCTTCGTCATCGAAAGAAAGCAGAAGTCGCTAAGAAAGGTCGGTTGCATGAACAAAGGCACTCGCTCAGTGGGATGACACGCTAACAGCCAATCAGGTAACAGTATCAACTATCACGTTTGGTTTCACCATCTTGTTGTCTTGCGGTTGATTCTTTGCATGGAGTGAGAAGAGAAAGTTGAAATGAAGAAATTGGGGATAAAACCCAAAAAGTCACATCGACAGTGTGGCAGTTTTTTGGATTTTTTTTAAAAAACGGACCGTAGTCAGACCAATGTGGTCTGTAAATGATGCAAGGTGTTCGTTCCCTCCAAGTCCGGTAATACCACACCACCGTAGCCGCGCTCACTCTTTAGAGCACAGCTTTAACTTCCTAGCACTAAACTTGCAGATAATGGTTCTTTTCAGGTTTCTGTATGTTTACATTTTCACACTTCACACTATTTTCTTACACTTTTTGAAGCTTTTCTTACATATTCCCTATTTTTGCACCTTCATTTTAAGAGCTTATTGTTAAGTGTTTTTTTTGTTTTTTAGAACTTTGTTAACATTGATTGTTGTCCTTGACATGTCCTTTCCTTTCCTCCTTGATAGCTGAGGGGATTATAATCACAGGAAGGTTACATTTGAAATAACAATGTTTACATTGTCATTTTCAACAGCTCATAATAAATATAAATAATTATAGACCGATATAAAACACTTATATGCTTATACAGTTGTCAGCCACCTAACCTGGAATGACGTTAAAATGTAATGTTAGCATGTAGCTCACATAGCTATGCAAGTGTTGCTAACGCTTGTGTGCTCCTTGCCTACTCCTTAATGTTACCTTGTATGCGATATATGACATCTATCACGTCAAAAGTGGAACCAGTACGCAATAGTGGTTCTTAGAAACACATACTCTTGTCGCAGATAAACACAGCTTCAAAAAAAACATACACACACAAACACAACCGTACTTTTAAACTGTATAAATTTTGGCATGTCGACCAACTCATCAAATCCTTATCAAACATGTTATTTTAACTAAAAAGCTCTTGCCTATGTCGACGTCAACAAACACGACCACCGCTTTCGCCGACATAAAATGAAAATGAAAATGATCCGTTTATGTCGACAAGTGTTGTATTAGGGCTGGGCGATTAATCGATAAACTCGATATATCGCAGGTTTGTCTCTGCGCGATATAGAAAATGACTATATCGTGATATCCGAGTATACATCCTCACGCAGTTGTTTTTAGCTGCGGGTATTACACTTCAGGCTTTTGTCCCTCCTTCTCACAGAGACATAAAACAAGCGCACCTTCTTACATACGTCACATACGTACACGCCCTCGCGGAGCAGAGACGTCGCGGCATGGGTAACGTTAGCTGTGGTGCGAGTGGTAATACGAAAGAAAGAACGTGCGAATCTGGTAACAAATGAAGGAAGAATAATTCCAAAGAAAAACAGCAGGGGGTCCATCGTCTGGCGGTGGTTTGGCTTCAAGTGGGAAGATGTTGAACAGACAACCGTAATTTGTCAAGTGTGGGGCAAAAGCGTTGCTACAAAAAGTAGCATTACTGCTAATATGTATCATCATTTGAAAAATCACCCGCTGGAGAGTGAAGAGTGCTTGAAACTCTGCATGTCAACATCCCTGTTCGGTGCCACACCAACGAAATGCCGAGGCAACCATTTCCACATCTACACCGTATGAAAAAAATAGTCAACAACAGAAGGAGATAACGTCCGCAGGAACCTACCACATAGCGAAGGACATACACTATTTGATTTCCTATTATTCAGCTTGTTTTTATTTGACAGTTATTGAAATATCTTGTGTGACATCATGCACAGAAGGGCACTTTATTTGTTTTAAACTATTGTAGTGGCGTTCTGTACAAAAAGTGCACTTTAGTTTAGTGTTGTTTTGATATGTCATCTCAGTGACATCATGCACAAAAGTGCCCTCATAGCTTGTTTAAAAATGTCTCTGACAGTCTTGCACTTTCTGTTTTGGAAATGGCATGAATGTTTGTGCCACTGTTTAATAAATACAGTTTTGGTCAAATGACTTAGTTGTGATTTCCCTCTCTGCATGAAAGTTTAAAATGAGCATATTTTAATGCAGTATGACCAAGAATGTTTTCAAGTAGACACGTAGAATCATCATACTGCTGTGATTATATGCATCAAGTGTTCATTCAAGGCTAAGGCAAAACATCGAGATATATATCGTGTATCATGACATGGCCTAAAAATATCGAGATATTAAAAAAGGCCATATCGCCCAGCCCATTGATGTATTATTGTTAAATTCGTAAGGAGCAATATAACTTCTGTCTAATTACACAGCGTTAAAACGTGCACACCGTGACTTCCTGTCAGTGCACCGTATGCTTCAAAATAAAAGCATTGATGAGATGGGATTCTACCACCATTTTTAGACAAAGGGAACGATTTTTGCAGGTATTAAAGCTTTATTTTCGTGTTTGTGGTCCAAACAAACAACTCAATTAGCAACTCTGTTAGCTAGCACTATAAAGTATGCGGTGGGAAAAAGAAAAAAGAAATACGCACAAATGGAAAAAAACATGTCAACTAAAAAAAATTTCCTTACTTTAACATGTAAATGTGCACGCTATGATTTGTTCCATGATGTAAAAATAAAAACACAACCTACCTCAGTTATGCTGGGCTCGTCCTTCACAGTGGTCGAAGTGGAAACGAGCGCCAGGTCGTACTCCTCGTCGACGGGCTCGTCCTTGATTTGTACGGGAGGCGAGGGAGACGAAGTGCCCTGCGCCGAGACAGACAGTTGGACCACCTTCATCCCGTTGGTCATGTCGGGCGGTGACGAAGAGCCGCCTGCGGGAAAAGCAGATCCAGATCAACGGGCCCCAAAATATGGTACATGACTTAATGACATTCGATGCAAAAGCTTGAATCGCCATTTCTAATTAATAATCCCGTTTATTGTTTTTATTTGACTTAGGAAAAAATTTGACATGCTGAATTAGCGGAAATAGTGTTTCACATACATATATAACCGAAGTGTGCAAAGTATGTAAAAACATAGGAAAAAGGAGGGAAAATATTTAATGTAATGTAAATGTATTACACAATTTGAAAGTCTAGATATGTGAAGGACATTTTGATGTTTTTATTTTGTAAGAAAAAAAAAAAAAGTTAGACATCACATATCAAAACTTTGTGTTATAAGTAGGGGTGTAACGGTACACAAACATTTCGGTTCGGTACGTTCCTCGGTTTAGAGGTCACGGTTCAGTTTATTTTTGGTACAGTAAGAAAACAACAAAATATAATTTTTTGGGGTTATTTACCAAATTTGCAAAATCTTCCACCAAAAATATTTTTCTTAGTGGAATATTTGATGTAAAGTAATCGGAACTTTGGATAGGTCAATAATTCATAATAACATTGATTTTGACTTAATGTTATGTTTTCAGCAATGACAGTTTGAAAAAAATAAATAAAACAGCTCTGTTTTATTAGTCAACATTGCAACTTTTTCTAAATTACATTTAACCTTTAAGCTTTTTTATATCACTTTTGTTATGTTTTTGTTTATTATAATGGTATTTTTAGAATGTGCTGTGGGCCTTTAAAACATTAGCTGTGGGCTGCAAATGGCCTGTGGGGAACACTTTTGACACCCCTGCTGTAGATAATAAAAAATGTAATCTGATAAATCAATGGATAAAAAGCAGACGCATGCGCGTTTATCATAACTCTCTCGCTCGCTCTGTCTCTCACTCATAAATGTTGCTGCGCACACAATTTGTTTTGTTTTCAACCCCTTCTTAACCCTTAACGTACATTGAAAATACACGCAACCCTAACTCAAAATGCCGGACATTTGAGGCATTTAAGAAACTCCGCCCGGACAGCCCCGCAATAGAAGACATATCCGGTGAAAAGAGGACGTATGGTCAGTCTATCGTAGCTCAGTCGTTGCTAGCATGCCGTGTGTTGTGCCTCGCTGTGCATTGTTTACACAACGTGCGGTACGCTACTTAATATGTTCGTGTGGAAACTCGTTCGGTACACCTCCGAACCGAACCGAAACCCCCGTACCGAAACGTTTCAATACAAATACACATACTGTTACACCCCTAGTTATAAGTGACACATTTTTTTGTTAATAGTTGGTAGAATCAAAATGTTAGCTTTTTCTCATTACATTATGACTTCATGCTCTTTTTTTGTTACATTTTCACGGTTTTTGTCCGACGATATTTTGCGGCCCTACAAAAACGGAGCTTTGGTCGGCAAAAGGCCCTCTTCTGGTCACAATGTGGACACCCCTGTAATAACTACACTTTGTCACTTAAACACAAAGCGGACACTGAGTTTTGTCTTTAAATCTTTGTAATCTGTCTGGTTTTTCAGCATTTTTCTCTTACAAAGTAATAAATATCAAAATGGCCCGCGCATACTTTGACTTTTCGTTTGGTGAAAAAAGTTTGGATGCCCCTGATGCCAGCTTAGCAAATTTGTCGCTACAATTATCAAATAGGTGGGCGACAAAACAATATTAAAATACATAGATAGACATGTAATCGTAACAATAAAAAATGCGCATAAAAAAAAATCAACAATTCTGAATTAGTAATTCCGTTTTTGGTTGAATTATGAAAAAATTACACATGCTGACAGCAAAGTTTTGTTGGCCTGCGACATGTAAAAAAAACAACAACCATAAAAAGTAAATATTTCAGAAAAAATAGCACAAAGATGTAATGTACTGAGTAAAAAGCCTCAAATTTAATAAACAATTTAAAAGTCTAGATATGTGAAGGACATTTTGATATGTTTCTGTTTAGTAATAAAAAATGTTACAGACTTAGTGGCAGCTTAGTGCCAGCTTTGTGTTATAAGTGACAAATGTTATCGTTAATAGTTGGAAGTATAAAAATATTTACCTTTTCTCATTACATTATGACTTTATGCTCTTTTTTGTTACATTTTCACTGTTGTATTTGTCCAAAAATAGTTTGCGGGCCTACAAAAATTGAGATTTAGTCGGCAAATGGCTTTCTGGTCACATTTTAAACACCCCTGTAATAACTAGTGACAGTACACTTTGTCACTTAAACGCAAAGCTGACACCAAGTTTTGTCTTTAAATCTAAGTAATATGTCGGTTTTTCAGCAATTTTTTTCTTCCAAAGTAATAAATATCAAAATGGCTCCTGTATACTTGGACTTTTCGCTATGCAGGCCCTTGGTGAAAAAAGTGTGGATACTCCTGATGCCAACTTAGCTCGTCCCCACCAAAACTGGTGGAAATAATTAATATTATTATTATAATTATTTGTTGGACAATTATCATCGAAGTCATGGTGTAACTATGTACTGATGGTATTTGCGACCATGTTTTAACAAATGTATTCTGTTGGAGGACAGGCATTTTTCTTCTCACCCCATCTGAGAGGAGATGTGCTCACTTCCCTCCAACCCTTCCCCCGTGCATTCCTGAGCTAAGATAAGAGCTTGGGGGTCTTTGTTTTTTGGCGCCTCTATTATTGATTGATTGATTGAAACTTTTAGTAGTAGACTGCGCAGTAAAGTACATATCCTGTACAATTGAACACTAAATGGTAACACCCGAATAAGTTTTTCAACTTGTTTAAGTCGGGGTCCACGTTAATCAATTCATGGTATTATTAGTCCCTTTTCCACCGCAGGAACTTTCCCAATTATGTGGGTAAATAAAGTTCCCATTGTGTTTCCACCAAAAACTACCTGGGTAGATTTAGTTCTTCGGGAACATTTCAGGGCTCCTGCCTGCTAGGTGGGACTTTAAGAAGTTTCTCAGAACATTTTTGAGGGGCGGGTTTTGCCGTCCAACAATGATTGGCTGAACACAGTTGGGGGCGTTCCTAAAACGTATTTTTCAAACACACGACTACCATCAGAATATGTGCGGCGACTTGCTTATCTCTTATTTTTTGTCTATTTTTATTACAACAAACTTGAAAATGGACAGAAAGAAGAACGAAAGGAACTTTAGACTTGCAGGAACTTTTGAGGAGCATCTTTGTGCTGAAGAACGCTTATCAGTGGAACTATATTGCAGTGTTTTTACTCAGCTGTAGTCTAAGATTTAATGCAGTTTCCATCCATCCTTTTTCTACCACTTGTCGCTTTTGGGATCGCGGGGGGATGCTGGAGCCTATCTCGGCTGCATTATTGTTGTTTATTCATTTTTACAGACTTCATTTTGATACGTGAAGCTACTTATAAAAGTATGTACAGAGGAGTGTGAAGCCGGACTCGAAGCAACGACCTCAGCTACTTACTACTCGGACTTTGTTGGTTAAATGTGAAAAAACAGGGACAGTACACGAGTGGAACAACAGTAAATAATAGGGGTGTGGGAAAAAATCGATTCGAATACGAATCGCGATTGTCACGTTGTGCGATTCAGAATCGATTCTCATTTTTAAAAAAAAATCTTTTTTTTTTTTTTTTTTTTTATTAATCCAACAAAACAATACACAGCAATACCATAACAATGCAATCCAATTCCAAAACCAAACCTGACCCAGCAACACTCAGAACTGCAATAAACAGAGCAATTGAGAGGAGACACAAACACGACACAGAACAAACCAAAAGTAGTGAAACAAAAATTAATATTATCAACAACGGTATCAATATTAGTTATAATTTCAGCATAGCAGTGATTAAAAATACCTCATTGACATTATCATTAGACATTTATGAAAAAAAAAAAGAACAATAGTGTCACAGTGGCTTACACTTGCATCGCATCTCATAAGCTTGACAACACACTGTGTCCAATATTTTCACAAAGATAAAATAAGTCATATTTTTGGTTCATTTAATAGTTAAAACAAATTTACATTATTGCAATCAGTTGATAAAACATTGTCCTTTATAATTATAAAAGCTTTAAAAAAAAATCTACTACTCTGCTAGCATGTCAGCAGACTGGGGTAGATCCTGCTGAAATCCTATGTATTGAATGAATACAGAATTGTTTTGATTCGGAAAAATATCGTTTTTGAATCGAGAATCGCTTTGAATCGAAAAAATAATAATAATAATAATCGATATATAATCGAATCGCGACCCCAAGAATCGATATTGAATCGAATCGTGGGACACCCAAAGATTTGCAGCCCTAGTAAATAACATCAAATACTAACTATTTACTTTACTACATGATGTAAAATTAGTCAGTGACAATTCATTTGTGTGGTTATTAGCCTCAACCAGAGTGAACAGAATGCTAATGCTAACAAGCTGACGCTAAAGCCGATGTGTTTGTGTTGTCTGCATGAGATAAACACTGACATTTATTATTTATATATTGTTATTTACAGATAACACTGACATTTATTAGTTATATATTGTTATTTACATATAAACACTGACATTTATCATTTATAGAGTGTTATTTACAGATGAAATGAACCAAAAGGTATATTGCCTGACCCTCATTAATTTGTCATATACCGAGAGTACGACTTTCTGACTTACATTGCGGACAAAGGCCTGACTTTTTGTGAACAATTAGGTATACTTTATTTTATTTTTTTAAATCGCATGCTTTTTGTGTGTATATATATATATATATATATATATATATATATATATATATATATATATATATATATATATATATACACACACACTGTATTAGTATAGAAATATAGAAAACCACTCCTCCATACGTCATCAGCCTGATTTGTATAAACTACCCTGAACTGTCAAATGCGGTGGAAACACAAACCACACACTTCTACAGGAATTACAGATTACGAGAACCAAAAGTGGTAGACACTGTCTGCAGACAGCCTGAAGTTTAAAACAGCAAAAGTAAGTAAAGGGTGAATAAACGGTCAAATAAAGTAAAGGGTTGAAAGGTCAATGGAAGTCAAAACAAGGTTAAAAAAAGTTACGGTAAATTAAGGTAATCAAAAGGTAAAACAAGTTGAAAAGATAGTAAAAGAATGTAAAGGGTAAATAGAAGATAAAATACAGTGAATATAAGGTAAAGTGTATGTAAAAGGTGAAAAAGTTACAAAGGAAGGCAAACAAAAAGTAAATGAAGGTTTAAGAAGTTAAATAAAAGGTAAATACAATGTAAAAGAAGGTTAGAAAGGTAAAAAAAAAAGTATGGTAAAAGGAAAAAAACGGTAAAAGAAAGTTTAAAAAAAAGATAAAAAGACGAATAGAAGAAGATAAATAAAAGCTACAAAATAAATAGATGGTGAATTAAGTTTAAAATAAGGTAAAGGAAAGATAAAAGATGGTAAAAGAAGCTAAATAGAAGTAAAAGTAATAAAAGGGTAAAAGAATGTCAAAAATGATTTAAGAAAAAAGGTAAATAGAATCTAGAAGATAAATAGAAAATAATTTAAAGGTAAAATGTGAAAAAGAAAAAAAGAAGATTAAAAAGTTAAATAGAAAGTACAGTAAATAAAAGGTAAAATAAGGTAATTAGAAGGTAAATAAAAAGGTAAAATAAGCAATTAGAAGGTTAAAAAGGGTAAATAAGGTGTATAAATGGTAAAATAAGGTAAATAAAGGGTAAAAGAAGGTAACAATGTAAAAGACGGGGAAAAAAGGTAAGAGGAAAAAAACATAAAGGTAAAAAAAAAAAAGTAAATAGTAGGCCAAAAAAGATCAACACAAAGGAAATATCAAGTAAAAGGAAATAAAAAAAGCCAAAAGAGGATATAGGGAAAATAAATGAAAGTTAAAATAAGACAAACAGAATGTAAAAAAAATGTAAATAGGTCAAATAAAGTAATTTGAAGGTAATGAAGATTATAAAGTATAAAAATCTTTGTCTAATTCAACTTTTTCCCCTCAAATAGGCATTGAGGCTACAAAGTGTGTTTGACCTGATTAATCAAACAACTAATCGATATATTGCTCGATTACTAAAATAATCGATAGCTCCAACTTTAAAGAACTCACAAAAAAGAAGGAACAACACATTTTTGTGTCCCATAGCGTTCATTACAATTACAATTACACACAAAGTATCATGGCCAATTATGCATATGAGCCACAAATAGATTAATGACTGTGGGACAGGATGAAAATAGCAGACTTTAGCTGTGTTGTCCCTCACCTGTGTCGGCTGTGTCTATGGTCGGCGGAACGGCGTCCTCAGGCACTTTCTCGTCCGTCGACTGCTTGTCTTCTGCCGTCGACTGCTTGTTTTCTGCCGCCGCCGCTTTAACATCGGCGTCCACCTTGGTGTTTTGGTCTACTGCACAAGACACGAGGGAATGATACTTCCAGACAAACAAGACCCAACAAGAGAAGGACGCTAACGTGCATACATTACCTGCGCGGCAAGCAGACGGCGAGCTGCTGCCATCATTCTCCGTCACGTCCTGCTCATCTTTCTCCATCTGGGCTTCCTGTTCCTGCTCATCCACAGTACCGATGTCCATCATCTCGTCGAGATCGTTCTGTGTCCCCGTGGAACATTTCCCTTGACCCTCCTCCTCTTTGTCATGGACGTCCTCCTCCGCCTCAGCCATCGCCTCCGCCTCAGCCACCGCCTCAAGCTCAGGCTCCGCCTCGGCCTCCATCTCAGGCTCCACCTCAGGCTCCGCCTCGGCCTCCGCCTCGGCCTCCGCCTCGGCCTCCGCCTCAGGCTCCGCCTCGGCCTCAGGTTCCGCCTCGGCCTCAGGTTCCGCCTCGGCCTCAGGTTCCGCCTCGGCCTCCGCCTCAGGTTCCGCCTCGGCCTCCGCCTCAGGTTCCGCCTCGGCCTCCGCCTCAGGTTCTGCCTCGGCCTCCGCCTCGGCCTCAGTTTCCGCCTCCTCATCCTCCTCCTCTGGGTCCTGTGTGGCGCTCATGTCCATCTCCTCTTCCTCGCCGTCTGCCTCGGCCAGACATCCGTCCTCAGTTGTCTCGCCACCCGTTAGGTCGGAGGGCCCGGTCTCCGCTCCCGGGTGGGGCGGGGAAATATTTAAAGGTTCCCAACGGCATGGCACCAGCTGCAGGTCGGCTGCCTGATGTTTCAAAGTGTTGCCTTCCATTTCATTTGGAGCAGAAGCTCCTGGATCTCCAACATTTACTGGAGCTTCACCGTCAGTTTCCTGCCCACAAACAGGAAACAAAGAGTGACATCCTGAGGGGTCATAAAACAAACCAACCACAGTTATTTAAATATTATAATGCAGTGATTCTGAAACTGTGGTATGTGTAACACTAATTTAGACCTGGGCAAATTAAGAAACAGGGGCCGCTTTTCAATCTATCCCGCCGGACATTCCCACATTATTTTTTTAGATTATTAAGATGGATACCACCCGAACACCTCCCTAAGGATGTGTTTCGGGCACGTCCGACCGGTAGGGGGCCACGGGAAGACTATGTCGATGTCTCCCGGCTGGCCTAGGAACGCCTCGGGATCCCCCGGGAGAATCTGGACGAAATGCCTGGGGAGAGGGAAGTCTGGGCTTCCCTGCTTAGGCCACTGCCCCCGCGACTCGACCTCGGATAAGTGGAAGAAAATGGACGGATGGAAGAGGGAAACTCTAGCTGCCATTATGATGTGCAGTGATGTTTTCAAATGACCACAAGTCTTGAACTATACAAAGTATTTCAATGGTTAAAATCTGTGCTTTGCATGATATACAAGTTACTATAGTCATTTAGTTAATTACTATGGTAAACTAATTAGTTACTATGGTAATCTAATTAGTTACAGCGGCTCAAGCAGTGTGGGGGGGGAGCGTTTCCACAGCGGCCAGCCTGAAATGCGGGTGTCAGGGACAGACGCAGAAGGAGATTTTTACAACAAAGTTCTAAAGCTTAGTGATATCAGATTATAGGTGTTTGTTTGTCTTCACCGTTCCTGTTCATATTTCGCAGTTTGTTGCGTTTCGCTTGATTGTAAAATGTGTAGCTCGAGTGGGTGTGTGACATTCATAGGTTGTAAATATTCAGTGTTTTATCGTTCATAGTTAATATTGTAAATCCCACATTCTTTATTTTCATGTACATTCTGGGGGTCTCATTCAGTTAAAAACATTTTAATTCCATTCCGTTTTTTAAGACGGTCTGTCATAAACTTTTTAGCATTCAATCAGAAAATATTGTGAGGTTTTGACTTAGTGTTCCTAAAAATAGATATACCCCAGACACATTTCGGGAGAACATCCGCACCGTAACACAACCAAAAAAAATACTTAGAAACCCTTGCAGCACTAACTCTTCCGGGACGCTACAATATACACCCCCCGCTACCCCGCACCTCAACCCCGCCCACCTCAACCTGATCATGCTCTCTCAGAAAGAGCATGCCCCAAATTCAAAGCTGCCGTTTCGGGGCATGTTAAAAAAAGAATAATGCGCTTTGTGACTTCAATAATAAATATGGCAGTGCCATGTTGGCAATTTTTTCCATAACTTGAGTTGATTTATTTTGGAAAACCTTGTTACATCGTTTAATGCATCCAGCGGGGCATCACAACAAAATTAGGCATAAGAATGTGTTATTTCCACGACTGTATATATCGGTTGATATCGGTATCGATAATTAAGAATTGGACAACAGCGGAATATCGGCAAAAAAGCCATTGTCGGACATCTCTACTGTGTGTATGTATGTATGTATATATATATATATATATATATATATATCTTGACTGGATTATCCAGAGAATAGTGCTCGATACCGTGGTAGAGCGCAATATGTAGGTGTGGGAAAAATCACAAGACTACTTCGTCTCTACAGAAGTGTTTCATGAGGGGTTCCCTCAATCATCAGGAGATTTTAATGGAAGCATTCACGTACAATGGTTTATATTGGACACAGAGTGGGTGGGTACAGGCAGGCGTAGGGGCATGGTGATTGGCTCATGTGTTACCTAGGAGGTGTTTCCCTCTGTGGCGGCATGTTGAAATGATTTCACTGCGCTTGTTAAGGGATGAAAGATCTGGATGATATATAATAAACAGTTTCTCTTTTAAGCATAGGTTGCATCTTTTATTACCACTGTTGTAAGGTGTGCTGGATGCAAGAATTTGCCATGTTATTGAATATTCAACATTATTGTCTTTGAGGTTCCAAATGTGTTTGCTGAGTTCTGTAGAATTCCGCAAAGTCTGGTTTCTAAAGGAGGCGTTGTGATTATTCCATCTTGTTTTGAACGCTCCTTCGGTTAATCCTACGTACGTGTCGGATGTGTTAATGTCCTTGCGTGTTACCTTTGCTTGGTAAACGACTGATGTCTGTAAGCACCCTCCGTTGAGAGGGCAATCAGGTTTCTTGCGACAGTTGTACCCACATATATATATATATATATATATATATATATGTATATATATATATATATATATGTATATGTATATTACCCGAATGCAACTGGGATAGCTGTAGAAAATGGATGGATGGATATATGTATATTCATTTGTAACATATCACTTAATTGTGTTTTCATGTAAAATACCCTCATTTTTTCTGATACAGAAAAGGGTTCAGCTGTAGACCTTATTATCAGCTGGGCCCAAGGTGGCCTACATCAAATCATGGCACCTTCTACATTCCTGTTGTGACTACCAAGAGAGTAAACATTGGGGAACCGTAGCCACCCTGCTAACCTAAACAATCTCATTCCTATTCTCTCCAAATCAAAGGCCAACATCGAAGCCTGCCAATAACACCATCAGGATGGGTCTGCTCAATGTCAAGTCTCTGAATAACAACAATAATAATAGCAGGTGGACCCCGCCTTCCGCCCGATTGTAGCTGAGATAGGCTCCAGCACCCCCCGCGACCCCGAAGGGAATAAGCGGTAGGAAATGGATGGATGTTTGTATAATGTTTGGTGTTTCGGATCATTTCTGTGGCGTCTTTCTTCTTATCGGCCACCGTAAAAATAAAAAAATAAAAAATCAATGAAGATGCCTCGGTGATGGTTGCACGTGATTATATCGAAATATAATGGAAATAGTCAAGTTAATACCGATTTAGCTCGGCTCCATTTAGAGCAGGGGTCACCAACGCGGTGCCCGCGGGCACCAGGTAGCCTGTAAGGACCAGATGAGTAGCCCGCTGGCCTGTTCTAAAAATAGCTCAAATAGCAGCACTTACCAGTGAGCTACCTCTATTTTTTAAATGTTATTTATTTACTAGCAAGCTGGTCTCGCTTTGCCGGACATTTTTAATTCTATGAGAGACAAAACTCAAATAGAATTTGAAAATCCAAGAAAATAATTTAAAGACTTGGTCTTCACTTGTTTAAATAAATTCATTTATTTTTTTACTTTGCTTCTTATAACTTTCAGAAAGACAATTTTAGAGAAAAAATACAACCTTAAAAATGATTTTAGTATTTTTAAACACATATACCTTTTTACCTTTTAAATTCCTTCCTCTTCTTTGCTGACAATTTAAATCAATGTTCAAGTATTTTATTTTTTATTGTAAAGAATAATAAATACATTTTAATTTAATTCTTCATTTTAGCTTCTGTTTTTTGGATGAAGAATATTTGTTAAATATTTCTCCAAACTTATTATGATTAAAATTCAAAAAAAATATTTTGGCAAATTTAGAAAATTTGTAGAATCAAATTTAAATTTTATTTCAAAGTCTTTTGAATTTCTTTTAAAATGTTTGTTCTGCAAAATCTCGAAGAAATAATGATTTCTCCCTGTTAGAAATATAGCTTGGTCCAATTTGTTATATATTCTAACAAAGTGGATATTGGATTTTAACCTATTTAAAACATGTCATCAAATTCAAAAATTGATCTTAATCAGGAAAAATAACTAATGGTGTTCCATAAATTCTTTTTTTAAATTTTATCAAAAAGATTTGAATTAGCAAGTTTTTCCCTTCATTTTTTTCGGTTGAATTTTAACATTTTAAAGAGTCGAAATTGAAGATAAACTCTGTTTCAAAATTTTATTTTCATTTTTTTCCTGTTTTCTCCTTTTTTAAACCGTTAAATTAAGTGTTTTTTTTCATCACTTATTCTCTCTGAAAAACCTTCCGTAAAAGAAAAAAAAATGTACGACGGAATGACAGACAGAAATACCCATTTTTTATATATATATAGATTTATTTATTAAAGGTTAATTAGAGCAAATTGGCTATTTCTGACCATTTATTTGGGACTCTCGTTACTATATTGGATCCACTTTGGACTTGATTCTCACGGTTACGTTAGATCAGGGGTCACAGACCTTTTTGAAACCAAGGGCTACTTCTTGGGTACTGATTAATGCGAAGGGCTGCCAGTTTGATACACACTTAAAAAAATTGCCAGAAATAGCCAATTTGCACACATGCGGTCCTCTCCAAGGTTTCTCATTGTCATCACTGTCGACGTCCCACTGGAGTTAGTTTTTCCTTGCCCTTATGTGGGCCCTACCAAGGATGTCGTAGTGGTTTTTGCAGCCCTTTGAGACACTTGTGATTTGGGCGATATAAATAAACATTGATCGATTGATATTTAAGTGTGTATCAACCTGGTAGCCCTTCGCATTAATCAGTACCCAAAATTGGTACTGATTGGTTTTAAAAAAGGTTGGTGATCCCTTATTTAGAGCCACCCAAACATTAAGAACCTCCACGGGTGTTTACTTTATTCTTTTCTTTTCCGCTATCATGACTATAAAGTCCAGACTGGACGGCGGGCTGAGCACATGCTAAGCTAACGTTAGCATGGAGGCACGCTAGCTCGTTAGCTACATTAGCTACAGTGACTTTAACACGCGTGGACGCCCACGCAGGGTGATGACCAAAAAAAAACACAAGGTCGACAAAAGAGTAGTTTAGGGGAGAGGAGAAAAGCGCGCTTGCGGGCGAGCTGCATTTTTCGGAGGCGAAACGTGAGGATTCATTACCGCAACTTGCACTTCATTGGCGGCCGGATGTTGATGCCCGTCGCCAGTTTCCATGGCCGCCGTGTTCGCTCCCAGTCCTCGAGGCTTGGAATTGGGCAAAGAAATGCGACTTTTAGTGCATTTAGTGGAGTCTGCAGCGCGACGGCGACGGCAGATTTCACCCCCGATGGAGCATTCTAGCCGACCAATGTTGCGAGATTGAGGGGCATCGTCTTCTTCGTTTGTTTACTTTTGGGTGACGAAAAACCCGCGCCTGGGTCGTGTTTCCCCCTAGCGGATGTTCCCAAACACTGCTCTCAACCACAAGCGCTATTTGTCCATCCATCCATCCATCCATTTTCTACCGCTTATTCCTTTTGGTGTCACAGGGGACACTGGTGCCTATCTCAGCTACAACCGGACGGAAGGCGGCGTACACCCTGGACAAGTCGCCACCTCATCGCAGGGCCAACACAGATAGACAGATAACATTCACACACTAAGAACCATTTAGTGTTGCCAATCCACCTATCCCCAGGTCCATATTTTTGGAAGTGGGAGGAAGCTGGAGTGTATTTATGCAGGGGTTTTCACGGTGGCAGAGGGGTTAGTGCGTCTGCCTCACAATACGAAGGTCCTGAGTAGTCCTGGGTTCAATTCCGGGCTCGGGATCTTTCTGTGTGGAGTTTACATGTCCTCCCCATGACCGCGTGGTTTCCCTCCGGGTACTCCGGCTTCCTCCCACCTCCAAACGTCTATCTGCGTTGGCCCTGCGATGAGGTGGCGACTTGTCCAGGGTGTACGCTGGAATGGAGGGATGGATGCTATTTAAAGAAGGCAGAACGAAACGTGAAAGCTAAATTTTATCGACAAGTTGACAAATACATAAAAGCCTCTCCGCGCCAAACAAACAGGTCTTGAACACAAACAACGATCCGGATCATTCCCAAAATGTAATCGCTTCTTCCTTATCTAATTTCTGACATTTCTTGGAAGGTAAATAAATACAAATCCGCCCATGACTTTTTGGGCAGCCCCAAAAAAAAAAAGCGACATCTCTGTGGGTGGAGGTGGACAACTATGAGTGGCCGTTAGGGACATTATTCAGAATTACTTCTTCCAAACCCCGTTTCCATATGAGTTGGGAAATTGTGTTAGATGTAAATATAAACGGAATACAATGATTTGCAAATCCTTTTCAACCCATATTCAGTTGAATATGCTACAAAGACAACATATTTGATGTTCAAACTCATAAACTTTTTTTTTTTTTTTTTTAGCAAATAATAATTACCGAATTTCATTGAATTGCCGCCGGGGCGCTAATTAATTTAAAACTTCTTCTCACTCCTGCACTTAACAAAGGCATGGGGTAAAAGTAAGCATGCGCTAATTATTTTAAAACCTCTTCTCACTCCGGCACTAACCAAAGGCATGCAGTAAAAATTTGAGTGTGATGTAAGGATACCATTATGAAAAGCACATTTAATTAAAAAAAAAACATTGTGGTCTTACCTTCACTTATAAATATAGTCCATGCCAGCTCCTTCTGATCAAAAGCTTCGATAACTTGTTTATAGAAGTCTTCCTTATATTTCTTCAGTTTTAAAAGTCTCTCTTTCTCGATGGAGATCTTCCTTTATTACCTCCTCCAGCACATATGTCGTCACTCATTTCACTTCTTCTGCAGCTGAGTAGTCGCAAGAAGGATCACTAGCGCCCTCTACCACCAGGAGGCGGGAGTCATTTAATGACTCATATTTGACAGACCCAGCTACGGTATTGTGACGGTTTCAAGCCGTCGTCTTGCGGGTTCCCAGGACCACCAAGGAAGGACATGGCTTGAGCAGTTTGACTTTGTTTGTTTTTCAATAAAACCTCAGGCCAGGTCGCTCTTTCGCTCCTCCTCCCCGCTCGCTCGCCGTCTCCTCGCCGCCACCTTTGGCCGGGCTCCAGCATGCCCTGCCTGTCTGTCGGACCGTTGGCTCCACCTCTCCACAGGTATATTAATAAAACATAGCTGGGTACTCCGGCTTCCTCCCACCCCCAAAGACATGCACCTGGGAATAGGTTGATTGGTAACACTCAATTGGCCCTAGTGTGTGAATGTGAGTGTGAATGTTGTCTGTCTATCTTTGTTGGACCTGTGATGAGGTGGTGACTTGTCCAGGGACAAGTCGCCACCTCATTTTGATTGATTGAAACTTTTATTAGTAGATTGCACAGTACAGTACATCCATCCATCCATTTTCTATCGCTTATTCCCTTTGGGGCCTCAGGGGGCACTGGTGCCTATCTCAGCTACAATCGGGCGTAAGGCGGTGTACACCCTGGACAAGTCGCCACCTCATCGCAGGGCCAACGCAGATTGACAGACAACATTCACACTCACATTCACATACTAGGGACCATTTAGTGTTGCCAATCAACCTATCCCCAGGTGCGTGTGAACATGCAAACTCCACACGGAAAGATCCTGAGCCCGGAATTGAATTCAGGACTCACCCACAAGAGCTATTTGTCTATAAATGTATTTATCATTTTCTTTAATAATTATTGTGGAAGTTTAATGTACCTAGATTTTATCAAAAGTTTTCTCTCCAGCAACATTTTCAGCCACGTCCGCGTCCTCTCTCCCCTCCTGCTCCCGGCCGCTTGCTGCTAAAGTGAAGTGAAGTGAAGTAAATTTATACAGCGTTTTTCCTCTAGTGACTTTACATAGTGAAACCCAATATCTAAGTTACATTCAAACCAGTGTGGGTGGCACTGGGAGCAGGTGGGTGAAGTGTCTTGCCCAAGGACACAACGGCAGTGACTAGGATGGCGGAAGTGGGAATCGAACCTGGAACCCTCAAGTTGCTGGCACGGCCACTCTACCAACCGAGCTATGCCGCCCCAAAGACAACAGATGATTACATTAACACGTAGCACCTGTGAAATCCAATCACCTGCCAGCTGTGTCTCGCCGTCAGCACATTATCCTATCCAAAGGCGCTCGTCCTCAGCACCCCAGACAGAGGCGGTGACCTTTTCTCCTGCAGGCGCGTTGGCAATACCTCCCTCCACAATTATCTATTTTAAACTTGTCAAGGGTGTACCTCGCCTACCGCCCGAATGCAGCTGAGATAGGTTCCAGCGACCCCAAAAGGGACAAGCGGTTGAGAATGGATGGATGTATTTATAATTTTTTAATATTAATTATCTATTAACTTGTCCAGGTTTTACCCCTCCTTCCGCCCGAATGCAGCTGAGATAGGCTCCAGCGACCCCAAAGGGGACAAGCGGTAGGGAATGGATGGATGTATTTACAACGTTGATTCGCCCATTGAAATTTGGTCATTTTCCCAACCAAAATTTGACAACATTTATTCAATGTCAGCTTGTGACGTTGATTTCCCCATAAAAAAATTGACAACACAAATACAACATTGAAACAATGTACTTTTTGACGTTTATTCAATGTCAGCTTGTGACGTTGATTCTAACATTGAAATTTGGTATTTTTTCAAACCAACATTTGACAACACAAATTCTTAATTGAAACAACATACTTTTAGACAACACAAACACGTTGAAACAACATGCTTTTTGACTACATCTATTCAATGTCAGCTTGTGACATTGATTCAACCATTGAAATGTGGTATTTTTTTCCAACCAAAATACATTGAAACAACATGCTTTTTGACCACATTTTATTCAATGTCAGCTTGTGACGTTGATTCCACCATTAAAATTTGACAACACAAATACAACATTGAAACAACATACTTTTTTACGTTTATTCAATGTCAGGTTGTGATGTTGATTCAACCATTGAAATTTGGTCATTTTTCCAACCAAAATTTGACAACACAAATACGTTGAAACTACAAGCTTTTTGACTACATTTATTCAATGTCAGCTTGAGACGTTGATTCCACCATTGAAATTTGACAACACAAATACAACAATGAAACAATGTACTTTTTGACGTTTATTCAATGTCAGCTTGTGACGTTGATTCTAACATTGAAATTTGGTATTTTTTCAAACCAAAATTTGACAACACAAACTCCTAATTGAAACAACATACTTTTAGACAACACAAACACGTTGAAACAACATGCTTTTTGACTACATGTATTCAATGTCAGCTTGTGATGTTGATTCAACCATTGAAATTTGATCATTTTTCAAACCAAAATTGGACAACACACATTCATAATTGAAACAACGTACTTTTAGACAACGTTGATTCGATCATTGAAATTTGGTAATTTTTCCAACCAAAATTCGACAACACAAACACGTTGAAACAACAAGCTTTTCGACTATATCTATTCAATGTCAGCTTGTGACATTGATTCAACCATTGAAATGTGGTATTTTTTCCAACCAAAATACATTGAAACAACATGCTTTATGAACACATTTTATTCAATGTCAGCTTGTGACGTTGATTCCACCATTAAAATTTGAAAACACAAATACAACATTGAAACAACATACTTTTTTACGTTTATTCAATGTCAGGTTGTGATGTTGATTCAACCATTGAAATTTGGTCATTTTTCCAACCAAAATTTGACAACACAAATACGTTGAAACTACAAGCTTTTTGACTACATTTATTCAATGTCAGCTTGAGACGTTGATTCCACCATTAAAATTTGACAACACAAATACAACATTGAAACAATGTACTTTTTGACGTTTATTCAATGTCAGCTTGTGACGTTGATTTTAACATTGAAATTTGGTCTTTTTTCAAACCAAAATTTGACAACACAAATTCTTAATTGAAACAACATACTTTTAGACAACACAAACACGTTGAAACAACATGCTTTTTGACTGCATTTATTCAATGTCAGCTTGTGATGTTGATTTAACCATTGAAATTTGGTCATTTTTCCAACCAAAATTGGACAACACAAATTCATAATTGAAACAACGTACTTTTAGACAACGTTGATTCGATCATTGAAATTTGGTAATTTTTCCAACCAAAATTTGACAACACAAACACGTTGAAACAACAAGCTTTTTGACTACATTTATTCAACGTCAGCTTGAGACGTTGATACCACCATTAAAATTTGACAACACAAATACAACATTGAAACAATGTACTTTTTGACGTTTATTCAATGTCAGCTTGTGACGTTGATTCAACCATTGAAATGTGGTATTTTTTCCAAACAAAATACATTGAAACAACATGCTTTTTGACCACATTTTATTCAATGTCAGCTTGTGACGTTGATTCCACCATTAAAATTTGACAACACAAATACAACATTGAAACAACATACTTTTTTACGTTTATTCAATGTCAGGTTGTGATGTTGATTCAACCATTGAAATTTGGTCATTTTTCCAACCAAAATTTGACAACACAAATACATTGAAACTACAAGCTTTTTGACTAAATTTATTCAATGTCAGCTTGAGACGTTGATTCCACCATTAAAATTTGACAACACAAATACAACATTGAAACAATGTACTTTTTGACGTTTATTCAATGTCAGCTTGCGATGTTGATTCAACCATTGAAATTTGGTCTTTTTTCAAACCAAAATTTGACAACACAAATTCTTAATTGAAACAACATACTTTTAGACAACACAAACACGTTGAAACAACATGCTTTTTGACTGCATTTATTCAATGTCAGCTTGTGATGTTGATTCAACCATTGAAATTTGGTCATTTTTTCCAACCAAAATTGGACAACACAAATTCATAATTGAAACAACGTACTTTTAGACAACGTTGATTCGATCATTGAAATTTGGTCATTTTTCCAACCAAAATTCGACAACACAAACACGTTGAAACAACAAGCTTTTTGACTACATTTATTCAATGTCAGCTTGAGACGTTGATACCACCATTAAAATTTGACAACACAAATACAACATTGAAACAATGTACTTTTTGACGTTTATTCAATGTCAGCTTGTGACGTTGATTCAACCATTGAAATGTCGTATTTTTTCCAACCAAAATACATTGAAACAACATGCTTTTGACCACATTTTATTCAATGTCAGCTTGTGACGTTGATTCCACCATTAAAATTTGACAACACAAATACAGCATTGAAACAACATACTTTTTTACGTTTCTTCAATGTCAGCTTGTGATGTTGATTCAACCATTGAAATTTGGTCATTTTTCCAACCAAAATTGGACAACACAAATTCATAATTGAAACAACGTACTTTTAGACAACGTTGATTCGATCATTGAAATTTGGTCATTTTTCCAACCAAAATTCGACAACACAAACACGTTGAAACAACAAGCTTTTTGACTAAATTTATTCAATGTCAGCTTGGTCAATGGTCATTTCCCAACCAATAAGATGGATCCAACGTTGGACATCAACGTTGTCTTAAATTTAAAAATACAACTATTTTGCAACGTCGTTTCAAAGTCAGTTTTAAAGGACATGTACGTATAATCAACGTTGTGTCAATGTCATCTGCCTGCTGGGTCAAATAACTCAAAACCACATTGCTTTTGATCCATAATTATTTTTGAAAAAAGATCCATTTGTCAAAGTTAGTTTGTGACGAACCCAAAGATACAGAGAAGGAGGGAGGCATTTTGCAGGAAAACATGATTTAATATAAATACTAAAACAAGAACAAACAAAAGGGTACTAACACAAACCGCGCACGAGGCGGATAACAAACTAAGAGAGCTAGCATGGGAGCTAGAAAACAAAAAGGAACTTAGCATGGAAGCTAGCAAGAATCGAGCAGGAAACAGAAGTCGTACAGGTAATATAAAAACAAACTTGGAAGCAGGGAACAAAAGGCAGTAAGCTAAAAAAACGCAATCAAACATAGCTTATCGCAACGCTGCATAATAATGATAATAATAATAATGAATAATAATGGATTAGATTTATATTGCGCTTTCCTATTATTAGATACTCAAAACGCTCACAGAGAAGTGGGAACCCATCATTCATTCACACCTAGTGGTGGTAAGCTACATCTGTAGCCACAGCTGCCCTGGGGTAGACTGACGGAAGCGTGGCTGCCAGTTTGCGCCTACGGCCCCTCCGACCACCACCCATCTTTCATTCATCATTCATTCACCAGTGAGCGGCACCGGGGGCAAGGGTGAAGTGTCCTGCCCA
This sequence comes from Nerophis ophidion, assembly GCF_033978795.1. Taxonomy (NCBI): domain Eukaryota; kingdom Metazoa; phylum Chordata; class Actinopteri; order Syngnathiformes; family Syngnathidae; genus Nerophis; species Nerophis ophidion. Next base: position 15,754,865 of record NC_084614.1, on the reverse strand, counting down.
AGGACACAACGGCAGCAATTTGGATGTCAATAGGTGGGAGGCGAACCTGCAACCCTCCGGTTTCTGGCACGGCCGCTCTACCCAATACGCCATGCCGCCCCGCATAGACAAGACAAGATACGACACGATGCGACAGGAGCGACATCGGCATGACAATAATCCAGCACTGACTGTAGGAACAAAGCAGGTAAAATAGGAGCGGGCTGATTGACACCAGGTGTGGCCAGGTGCCAATCAGCTGCAGCTAAGGCGAAACAAAACACTCAGGGAGACAAACAGGAAGCAGAACCAAAATAAGAGTGCTGACAGGAACTAAGGACAGGAAATACTAAACACACAGAGGAAAAAATAAAACACAAACAAGCCTGTAGTCGTTGTGGTGAAGAAGGAGCTGAGCCGGAAGGCAAAGCTCTCAAGTTACCGGTCGAACTACGTTCCCATCCTCACCTATGGTCATGAGCTTTGGGTTATGATTGAAAGGACAAGATCACGGGTACAAGCGGCCGAAATGAGTTTCCTCCACCGGGTGGCGGGGTTCTCCCTTAGCGATAGGGCGAGGAGCTCTGTCATCCGGGGGGAACTCAAAGTAAAGCCGCTGCTCCTCCACATGGAGAGGAGCCAGATGAGGTGGCTCGGGCATCTGGTCAGGATTCCACCCAAATGGCACGTCCAACTGGTAGGAGGCCACGGGGAAGACCCAGGACACGTTGGGGAGACTATGTCTCCCGCCTGGCCTGGGAACACCTCGGGATCCCCCGGGAGAAGCTAGACGAAGTGGCTGGGGAGAGGGAAGTCTGGGCTTCCCTGCTTAGGCTGCTGCCCCCCGCGACCCGACCTTGGATAAGCGGAAGAGGATGGATGGACAGTTAAAAATGTTTTACATTTTTAAAAAATTTCTGCGGGCCACAAATGGCCCCCGGTCCACATTTTGGACACCCTGACTTAGAGCCTCACAATCATGGCGGCGTTTTAAGTTCACTGTGGTCTTCCTGCTGCAACCTCAGTGACGTTATCTTAATGTCCAGTTCATCCATGAAGTCTTCGCCCGCAGAATCCGCCTCTTCCTGCGCCTCCGCAGGTAGGAACACGTGGAGATGCTGGCGCCCCGGACCGCCCGAAGGAGCCGCCGTGACGGGCCGCCGCCCGCAGCTCAGAACACACGGCTTCCCGATCACACACAGCTGGTTTGGCTGCGACGGTGGACAGTGCGGCCGTGCCCCAGAAGGCCGGAGGTCGCCTCGGAGCGAGCTCGCCGTTCACCTGTTGGACGCAGGCCGGGCGGGGTGGCGCCTGGAGCCCAGCTGGATGGGGTGGGCCAAGTGAATGTAGGCAGGCGAGGGAACCCGGCAGCTGGACCTGCAAGACGGTGGAGATGGCGGTGGTCGCTGGGGCAGAAGACAGCAGAAGCCTTCAAACAGGAAGTTGTCCTTCTGCTGGTGGAGGGAGGGTTCGCTCAGGCTGCAGGACACAATGTCAAGTCATCATGAAGATGATTGGAACATTCATTACTTGGTGCAGCGGCCATCTAATCCTCCGCTGGAGGCCGCCTGTCATTGACCCAAACATGCCCCCTGCTGCCTGGCACACAGTGGGTGGTGCACCATCCAAGTCCTGCCACCAGGGGGAGGGGCGACACTCCCACTCGCTCGCTGTGATCACGTGAAGTGCTGACTCAGCACAAAGGACCAGTGGGTGCATAGTGCTCATGCAGCAGGAGGCGGAGCTACTCCGCACATAACATCCAACACACCCAACACACATCCAACGCACACCTAACACACTTCCAACACACATCCAACACACACCTAACACACTTCCAACACACATCCAACACACACCCAACCCACTTCCAACACACATCCAACACACACCCAACCCACTTCCAACACACATCCAACACACATTCAATACAGAAATCCAACACACATCCAACACACACCCAACCCACTTCCAACACACATCCAACACACACCTAACACACATCCAACACACATCCGACACACACCTAGCCCACTTCCAACACACATTCAATACAGAAATCCAACACACATCCAACACACACCCAACCCACTTCCAACACACACCCAACCCACTTCCAACACACACCCAACACACTTCCAACACACACCCAACACACTTCCAACACACACCTAACCCTCTTTCAACACACACCCAACCCACTTCCAACACACATGCAACACACACCTAACCCACTTCTAACACACACCCAACACACATCCAACACACACCCAACACACTTCCAACACACACCCAACCCACTTCCAACACACACCCAACACACTTCCAACACACACCCAACACACTTCCAACACACACCTAACCCTCTTTCAACACACACCCAACCCACTTCCAACACACATGCAACACACACCTAACCCACTTCTAACACACACCCAACACACATCCAACACACACCCAACCCACTTCCAACACACATCCAACACACATTCAATACAGAAATCCAACACACATCCAACACACACCCAACCCACTTCCAACACACATCCAACACACACCTAACACACATCCAACACACATCCGACACACACCTAGCCCACTTCCAACACACATTCAATACAGAAATCCAACACACATCCAACACACATTCAATACAGAAATCCAACACACATCCAACACACACCTAACACACATCCAACACACATCCGACACACACCTAGCCCACTTCCAACACACATTCAATACAGAAATCCAACACACATCCAACACACACCCAACCCACTTCCAACACACACCCAACCCACTTCCAACACACATCCAACACACACCCAACACACTTCCAACACACACCCAACACACTTCCAACACACACCTAACCCTCTTTCAACACACACCCAACCCACTTCCAACACACATGCAACACACACCTAACCCACTTCTAACACACACCCAACACACATCCAACACACACCCAACCCACTTCCAACACACATCCAACACACATTCAATACAGAAATCCAACACACATCCAACACACACCCAACCCACTTCCAACACACATCCAACACACACCTAGCCCACTTCCAACACACATTCAAAACAGAAATCCAACACACACCCAACCCACTTCCAACACACATCCAACACACACCCAACACCCTTCCAACACACATCCAACACACATTAAATACAGAAATCCAACACACATCCAACACACACCCTACCCACTTCCAACACACACCTAACACACATCCAACACACACCCTACCCACTTCCAACACACACTTAACACACATCCAACACACACCTAACCCACTTCCAACACACACCCAACCCACTTCCAACACACATCCAACACACATTAAATACAGAAATCCAACACACATCCAACACACACCCTACCCACTTCCAACACACACCTAACACACATCCAACACACACCCTACCCACTTCCAACACACACCTAACCCACTTCTAACACACACCCAACACACATCCAACACACACCCAACCCACTTCCAACACACATCCAACACACATTCAATACAGAAATCCAACACACATCCAACACACACCCAACCCACTTCCAACACACATCCAACACACACCTAGCCCACTTCCAACACACATTCAAAACAGAAATCCAACACACACCCAACCCACTTCCAACACACATCCAACACACACCCAACACCCTTCCAACACACATCCAACACACATTAAATACAGAAATCCAACACACATCCAACACACACCCTACCCACTTCCAACACACACCTAACACACATCCAACACACACCCTACCCACTTCCAACACACACTTAACACACATCCAACACACACCTAACCCACTTCCAACACACACCCAACCCACTTCCAACACACATCCAACACACATTAAATACAGAAATCCAACACACATCCAACACACACCCTACCCACTTCCAACACACACCTAACACACATCCAACACACACCCTACCCACTTCCAACACACACCTAACACACATCCAACACACACCTAATCCACTTCCAACACACACCCAACCCACTTCCAACACACATCCAACACACACCCAACCCACTTCCAACACACATCCAACACACACCCAACACACTTCCAACACACACCTAACCCTCTTTCAACACACACCCAACTCACTTCCAACACACATCCAACACATACCTAACCCACTTCCAACACACACCCAACACACTTCCAACACACACCTAACCCTCTTTCAACACACACCCAACTCACTTCCAACACACATCCAACACATACCTAACCCACTTCCAACACACACCCAACCCACTTCCAACACACATCCAACACACACCTAGCCCACTTCCAACACACATTCAAAACAGAAATCCAACACACACCCAACCCACTTCCAACACACATCCAACACACACCCAACACCCTTCCAACACACATCCAACACACATTAAATACAGAAATCCAACACACATCCAACACACACCCTACCCACTTCCAACACACACCTAACACACATCCAACACACACCCTACCCACTTCCAACACACACTTAACACACATCCAACACACACCTAACCCACTTCCAACACACACCCAACCCACTTCCAACACACATCCAACACACATTAAATACAGAAATCCAACACACATCCAACACACACCCTACCCACTTCCAACACACACCTAACACACATCCAACACACACCCTACCCACTTCCAACACACACCTAACACACATCCAACACACACCTAATCCACTTCCAACACACACCTAACACACATCCAACACACACCTAATCCACTTCCAACACACACCCAACCCACTTCCAACACACATCCAACACACACCCAACCCACTTCCAACACACATCCAACACACACCCAACACACTTCCAACACACACCTAACCCTCTTTCAACACACACCCAACTCACTTCCAACACACATCCAACACATACCTAACCCACTTCCAACACACACCCAACACACTTCCAACACACACCTAACCCTCTTTCAACACACACCCAACTCACTTCCAACACACATCCAACACATACCTAACCCACTTCCAACACACACCCAACCCACTTCCAACACACATCCAACACACACCTAGCCCACTTCCAACACACATTCAAAACAGAAATCCAACACACACCCAACCCACTTCCAACACACATCCAACACACACCCAACACCCTTCCAACACACATCCAACACACATTAAATACAGAAATCCAACACACATCCAACACACACCCTACCCACTTCCAACACACACCTAACACACATCCAACACACACCCTACCCACTTCCAACACACACTTAACACACATCCAACACACACCTAACCCACTTCCAACACACACCCAACCCACTTCCAACACACATCCAACACACATTAAATACAGAAATCCAACACACATCCAACACACACCCTACCCACTTCCAACACACACCTAACACACATCCAACACACACCCTACCCACTTCCAACACACACCTAACACACATCCAACACACACCTAATCCACTTCCAACACACACCCAACCCACTTCCAACACACATCCAACACACACCCAACCCACTTCCAACACACATCCAACACACACCCAACACACTTCCAACACACACCTAACCCTCTTTCAACACACACCCAACTCACTTCCAACACACATCCAACACATACCTAACCCACTTCCAACACACACCCAACACACTTCCAACACACACCTAACCCTCTTTCAACACACACCCAACTCACTTCCAACACACATCCAACACATACCTAACCCACTTCCAACACACACCCAACACACTTCCAACACACATCCAACACACACCCAACCCACTTCCAACACACCCAACACACATCCAACACACACCTAACACACTTCCAACACACACCCAACCCACTTCCAACACACATCCAACACACACCTAACACACACCCAACCCACTTCCAACACACATCCAACACACACCTAACACACATCCAACACACACCGATCACACTTCCAACACACACCTAACCCACTTCCGACACACATCCAACACACACCCAACATACTTCCAACACACACCCAACCCACTTCCAACACACATCCAACACACATTCAATACAGAAATCCAACACACATCCAACACACACCCAACCCACTTCCAACACACATCCAACACACACCTAACACACATCCAACACACATCCGACACACACCTAACCCACTTCCAACACACACCTAACCCACTTCCAACACACACACAACCCACTTACAACACACACCTAACCCACTTCCAACACACATTCAATACAGAAATCCAACACACATCCAACACACACCCAACCCACTTCCAACACACACCTAACCCACTTCCAACACACACCTAACCCACTTCCAACACACACCCAACCCACTTCCAACACACACCTAACCCACTTCTAACACACATCCAACACACACCTAATCCACTTCCAACACACACCAAACTCACCCAACACACACCTAACCCACTTCTAACACACATCCAACACACACCTAATCCACTTCCAACACACACCAAACTCACTTCCAACACACACATACAATACAGACATCCAACACACATCCAATGCACACCTAACACAGACACCTAACACACACCTAACACACATCCAACACACACCTAACACACATCCAATACACACCTAACACATACACCCAAAACACCTAACACACATCCAACACACAACTAACACACATCCAATAAACACTTAACACACATCCAACACACACCTAACACACGTCCAATACACACCTAACACAAACATCCAAAACACCTAACAAACATCCAACACACATCCAATACACACCTAACACACACACCCAAAACACCTAACACACATCCAACACACACCTAACAAACAACTAACACACACGTCCTATACAGACATCCAAAACACCTAACACACATCCAACACACATCCAACACACACCTAACACACATCCAACACACACCTAACAAACAACTAACACACACGTCCTATACAGACATCCAAAACACCTAACACACATCCAACACACACCTAACAAACAACTAACACACACGTCCTATACAGACATCCAAAACACCTAACACACACATCCAATACACACTTAACACACACACTTAAAACACCTAAAACACATCCAACACAAACATCCAAAACACCTAACACACATCCAACACACACCTAACAAACAACTAACACACACGTCCTATACAGACATCCAAAACACCTAACACACACATCCAATACACACTTAACACACACACTTAAAACACCTAAAACACATCCAACACAAACATCCAAAACACCTAACACACATCCAACACACACCTAACACACATCCAACACACACCTAACACACAACTAACATACACATCCAATACAGACATCCAAAACACCTAACACACATCCAACACACACCTATCACACACATCCAATACAGACATCCAAAACACCAAACACACATCCAACACACACCTAACACACACATCCAAAACAGACATCCAAAACACCTAACACACATCCAACACACATCCAATACAGACATCCAACACACACCTAACACACACATCCAATATACACCTAACACACATCCAACACACACCTAACAGACAACTAACACACACATCCAATACACACCCAAAACACCTAACACACACTTAACACACACATCCAAAACACCTAACACACATCCAACACACACCCAACACATCATTACAGACATCCAAAACACCTAACACACATCCAACACACACATCCAACACACACATCCAACACACACCCAACACACATCCAATACACACCTAACACACACACCTAACACACATCCAATACACACCTAACACACACACCTAATACACATCCAATTCACACCTAAGACACATCCAATACACACCTAACACACACACCAAAAACACAACAAACACACATCCAGTACACACCTAACACACATCCAATACACACCTAACACACACACCAAAACACCTAATACACATCCAACACACAACTAACACACATCCAATACACACCTAACACACATCCAATACACACCTAACACACACACACACACACCAAAAACACCTAACACACATCCAACACACAACTAACACACATCCAAAACACACTTAACACACATCCAACACATCTAACACACATCCAAAACACACTTAACACACATCCAAAACACACTTAACACACATCAAAAACACACCTAACACACATCCAACAAACCTAACACACATCCAAAACACACCTAACACACATCCAACAAACCTAACACACATCCAAAACACACCTAACACACATCCAACACATCTAACACACATCCAAAACACATCTAACACACATCCAAAACACACCTAACACACATCCAACACACCTAACACACATCCAAAACACACCTAACACACATCCAACATATCTAACACACATCCAAAACACATCTAACACACATCCAAAACACACCTAACACACATCCAACACATCTAACATACATCCAAAACACACCTAACACACATCCAAAACACACCTAACACACACCCAAAACACACCTAACACACATCCAGTACACACCTAACACACATCCAATACACACCTAACACAAACACCAAAAACACAACAAACACACATCCAGTACACACCTAACACACATCCAATACACACCTAACACACACACCAAAACACCTAATACACATCCAACACACAACTAACACACATCCAATACACACCTAACACACATCCAATACACACCTAACACACACACACACACCAAAAACACCTAACACACATCCAACACACAACTAACACACATCCAAAACACACTTAACACACATCCAACACATCTAACACACATCCAAAACACACTTAACCCACATCCAACACATTGAACACACATCAAAAACACACCTAACACACATCCAACACACCTAACACACATCCAAAACACACCTAACACACATCCAAAACACACCTAACACACATCCAACACACCTAACACACATCCAAAACACACCTAACACACATCCAACACATCTAACACACATCCAAAACACATCTAATACACATCCAAAACACACCTAACACACATCCAACACATCTAACACACATCCAAAACACACCTAACACACATCCCAACACACCTAACACACATCCAAAACACACCTAACACACATCCAAAACACACCTAACACACATCCCAACACACATCCAACACATCTAACACACATCCAACACACACAAGAAAACGATGTTTGGGTGTAACAAGAGATGATAAAATGAACTGGAAAGCTCATGTAAAATATATACAACATAAAGTAGCAAGAAACACGTCGTAATGAATAAAGCAAAACATTTCGTAGAAAAAAAATCACTCCTTTATCTCTACTGCTCACTAGTGTTACATATATGAGTTACTGTGTAGAAATATAGGGAAATAACTACAAAAGTACACTTCATTCACTAACTGTGTTGCAAAAAAGATCAGTTAGAATAATACATAATATTGGATATAGAGAACATACAAACCCTTTATTTATTTAATCACAATTATTGAAATTTAACAATTTGGTGCATTTGCAAACATGCCAACTATAACCTGCGACCCAAGAATGTACAACAATTGTTCTCAACAAGAGTAATACAACCTGAGAGCAGCGAGAACACCAAGAAGCGCATATGCCAAATCTTCAAAGAAAACGGCCTACGGATCACGATTGAAGCCAACAAGCAAACCGTCAACTTCCTCGACGTCACTTTCAACCTGAGAAATAACAGCTACCAACCATTCACGAAACCCAACACAACACTCCAATACGTGCACCATGACAGCAACCACCCACCCACCACCACGAAAAGAATACCTACCGGAATTAATAAAAGGCTATCGATGCTGTCATCCAGCAAAGCTGAATTCGACCAAGCAACCCCCCCGTACCAGAAAGCACTTGATGAAAGCGGATACAACTTCACCCTCACCTATGAACCCACTCCAGGAAACCAACCAAAAAAGAGCAGAAAACGAAACAACATCATCTGGTACAATCCGCCATTCAGTAAAAACGTCTCAACCAATATCGGCCGCAAGTTCCTCACTCTGATCGACAAACACTTCCCCAAAGGCAACACCCTAAGAAAAATATTCAACAAGAACAACATTAAATTGAGCTACAGCTGTATGAATAACATGCAACAAATCATTTCAAACCACAACAAAGCAATTGCAAAAGGACTGCCTACCCCCAGACTAAACGACTCTGAAACCAATAAGGAATGTAACTGTCGCAAGAAACCTGATTGCCCTCTCAACGGAAGGTGCTTACAGACATCAGTCGTTTACCAAGCAAAGGTAATACGCAAGGACATTAACACATCCGACACGTACGTAGGATTAACCGAAGGAGCGTTCAAAACAAGATGGAATAATCACAACCCCTCCTTTAGAAACCAGACTTTGCAGAATTCTACAGAACTCAGCAAACACATTTGGAACCTCAAAGACAATAATGTTGAATATTCAATAACATGGCAAATTCTTGCATCCAGCACACCTTACAACAGTGGTAATAAAAGATGCAACCTATGCTTAAAAGAGAAACTGTTTGTTATATATCATCCAGATCTATCATCCCTCAACAAGCGCAGTGAAATCATTTCAACATGCCGCCACAGACGGAAACACCTCCTAGGTAACACATGAGCCAATCACCATGCCCCTGCGCCTGCCTGTACCCACCCACTCTGTGCTCTATATAAACCATTGTATGTGAATGCTTCCATTAAAATCTCCTGATGATTGAGGGAACCCCTCATGAAACAGTTCTGTAGAGATGAAGTAGTCTTGTGATTTTTTCCCACACCTATATATATATATATATATATATATATATATATATATATATTCAAACTTGAATTGAATGCATATTTTGTACTAAAACTGTTTCATGGTAAATAAATAGTAAACACATGTTTTGTGCAAAAAAACAAATGTACATAAGTAAAACATAAACTTCCCGACACAATTCTGATATTTGAACTTAGCATTGCCTTACAAAAACAGCAACAATAAGGACATTTGCCATTAGGTCCTTTTCAGTGATGGAGCTGGAAGGGGCTAGGAATATGTTTGCGGTGTAATTTCTCCTGCCATTCATTTATTGACATTTTGGGCTTTTTCACGCAAAATATATGGGCGGGCCTGCACAACATGCTTTTGACACTCATGTAGTGAAGTGAAGTGAATTATATTTATATAGCGCTTTTTCTCTAGTGACCCAAAGCGCTTTATATCGTGAAACCCAATATCTAATTTACATTTAAAGCAGAGTGGGTGGCACTGAGAGCAGGTGGGTGAAGTGTCTTGCCCAAGGACACAACGGCAGTGACTAGGATGGCGGAGGCAGGGATCGAACCTGTAACCCTCAAGTTACTGGCACGGCCACTCTACCAACACGGTACTACTTTTTAATATATAAAAAAAAAATGGACCTGAGTCGAGCCATGTTGATGCTGCGCCTGTGCGGTGTCCTCTGGGGGCCCCGCAGCGAGGGCAACCTCAGTGGGGTGTCGAAACCTCTCATCTGCCCTGCGGCTGGCGGCTGCTCAGCACGGACTCGTGCGCTGGGTCTCGGGTACCACGGTCCGCTGATGCCCACGCCCAGCACCAAGGGCGGGGGCACTCCAGCAGTCCCGCTCATGGACATCTAGAAGACACTTGGTAACTTTTTCAAAGCCACACTTGGACCCCTTGGAAGAAGACATGGACGTGTCCTCGACCAGAGACCGGAGGTGAGTGAGGAGCTGCTGCGCTCCACCTGTGGGCAGCGGGGGCCGTCAAAAATTCATGAGCATTAATTATAGATGACCACAAGTGGTCATGTGGACCCCACCTGTGTCATTTCCTCTACAGGTCACTTTACAGGCTGGAAATGTAGATGATGCTCAAAAAGTTAACAGCGTATTTATCAACTAACTTTCAAGAAAGGTCCTAAATGGGATAAGGAGCAAGTCATCCCATTTTGGAGCCGATCCATGCGCACTTCAACCAGCGACAGTAGTGTGTATAAGTGTGTTTCAGTAGTGTATGTGAGAGCATCCCAGTAGTGTATGTGAGAGCATTTCAGTAGTGTGTATAAGAGTGTTTCAGTAGTGTATGTGAGAGCATTTCAGTAGTGTGTATAAGAGTGTTTCAGTAGTGTATGTGAGAGCATTTCAGTAGTGTGTATAAGAGTGTTTCAGTAGTGTATGTGAGAGCATTTCAGTAGTGTGTGTAAGAGTGTTTCAGTAGTGTGTGTGAGAGCATTTCAGTAGTGTATGTGAGAGCATCCCAGTAGTTTATGTGAGAGCATTTTAGTAGTGTGTATAAGAGTGTTTCAGTAGTGTATGTAAGAGCATTTCAGTAGTGTGTATAAGAGTGTTTCAGTAGTGTGTGTGAGAGCATTTCAGTAGTGTATGTGAGAGCATTTCAGTCGTGTGTGTATAAGCCGGAGTACCCGGAGGGAACCCACGCAGTCACGAGGAGAACATGCAAACTCCACACAGAAAGAGCCAGAGCCCGGGATTGAACTTAGGACCACTCAGAACCTTTGTATTGTGAGGCACATGCACTAACCCCTTGTTCCACCGTGCTGCCCATTATTTAAATAGATGTTCTTATCAAATAGCAGTCATAAATAGGGCGGGGCCAATAAAACGCTAGTAAAATATATTGCGATAGGCACATACTCGATAACAATATGAAAATGCGTTTGGTAGAATATTCCGTAGATATTTAAATTTTTTGGTCGAAAAATATTGAAATTATGAAGCGTGATTAATTTTAGAGTCACTCGCGCTATAGGCAAACAGGAAACAGGAAATGTTAGGGCGGTACAGCTCGGTTGGTAGAGTGGCCGTGCCGGCAACTTGAGGGTTCCAGGTTCGACCCCCGCTTCCGCCATCCTAGTCACTGCCGTTGTGTCCTTGGGTAAGACCCTTTACCCACTTGCTCCCAGTGCCACCCACACTGGTTTGAATGTCACTTTGATATTGGGTTTCACTATATACAAACCCCGTTTCCATATGAGTTGGGAAATTGTGTTAGATGTAAATATAAACGGAATACAATGATTTGCTAATCATTTTCAAACCATATTCAGTTGAATGCACTACAAAAACAAGATATTTTATGTTCAAACTCATAATTTTTTTTTTTGCAAATAATAATTAACTTAGAATTTCATGGCTGCAACATGTGCCAAAGTAGTTGGGAAAGGGCATGTTCACCACTGTGTTACATCACATTTTCTTTTAACAACACTCAATAAACGTTTGGGAACTGAGGAAACTAATTGTTGAAGCTTTGAAAGTGGAATTCTTTCCCATTCTTTTTTTATGTAGAGCTTCAGTCGTTCAACAGTCCGGGGTCTCCGCTGTCGTATTTTACGCTTCATAATGCGCCACACATTTTCGATGGGAGACAGGTCTGGACTGCAGGCGGGCCAGGAAAGTACCCGCACTCTTTTTTTACAAAGCCACGCTGTTGTAACACGTGCTGAATGTGGCTTGGCATTGTCTTGCTGAAATAAGCAGGGGCGTCCATGAAAAATACGGCGCTTAGATGGCAGCATATGCCCAAGAATATGAATGAACTGGAGGCCTTTGCCCAAGAGGAATGTGCTAAAATACCTGCAGATTGTTGCAAGAAGCTTGTGTCCGGTTATGTATCACGTTTGAAGGATGTAATTACTGCCAAAGGGTGTTCTACTAAGTACTAAAGATGCATGTAACTAGCGGGTTGAATCATTTTGTCAATGAGGTATTAAGAAAAATGTCCTTCTTTGGTATTTTGTAAAATACAGTGTTACAATTTAAGTTGCATTTGTCTATTTGACACATCTTTATTTGATAAGACGATAAACAAAATACGGAATAAATGTCAAACTTGCTAAAACACCAACATTTTAGGATTTTAGGATTTTTAAACAAATCTACATTTTTACCTTTTAAAATCCTTCCTCTTCTTTCCTGACAATTTAAATCATCCATCCATCCATTTTCTACCGCTTATTCCCTTTCGGGGTCGCGGGGGGCGCTGGCGCCTATCTCAGCTACAATCGGGCGGAAGGCAGGGTACACCCTGGACAAGTCGCCACCTCATCGCAGGGCCAACGCAGATAGACAGACAACATTCACACACTAGGGCCAATTTAGTGTTGCCAATCAACCTATCCCCAGGTGCATGTCTTTGGAAGTGGGAGGAAGCCGGAGTACCCGGAGGGAACCCACGCATTCACGGGGAGAACATGCAAACTCCACACAGAAAGATCCCGAGCCTGGATTTGAACCCAGGACTGCAGGAACTTCGTATTGTGAGGCAGACGCACAAACCCCTCTGCCACCGTGAAGCCCCAATTTAAATCAATGTTCAAGTATTTTTTTTATTATTATTATTATTGTAAAGAATAATAAATACATTTTAATTTAAATCTTCATTTTAGCTTCTGTTTTTTCAACGAGGAATATTTGTGAAATATTTCTTCAAACTGATTATGATTAAAATAAAAATAAAATATTCTGGCAAATCTATAAAATCTGTAGAATCAAATTTAAATATTTCAAAGTCTTTTTAATTTCTTTTACAATTGTTGTTTTGTAAAATCTAGAAGAAATAATGATTTGTCTTTGTTAGAAATATAGCTTGGTCCAATTTGTTATATATTCTAACAAAGTACGGATTGGATTTTAACCTATTTAAAACATGTCATCAAAAATATATATTTATGGTGAGAAATCATTAAGAAGATCAGTGTTCCCACAAAGATAAATATCATTAATTATTAATAATAACATAGAGTTAAAGGTAAATTGAGCAAATTCGCTATTTCTGGCAATTTATTTGAGTGTGTATCAAACTGGTAGCCCTTCGCATTAATCAGTACCCAAGAAGTAGCTCTTGGTTTCAAAAAGGTTGGTGACGCCTGCTCTAACCACTAGGCCACTGAGTAGGTGGGGGCTGGTGAATTTTGTTTTAGGTGGGGTTGAAAGTTTGTAAACCGAACACCTGTCTGGGGGGTCATCCTCCCCTCAGAATATTTCTTTGTGATTTTCACATACAAATAGTGAAGATCTTTGCTCCTTCTCAACTCTGCGGTAGTATTATTTTCACAAAATACAACCAATGTTAAATCTTACTTGTGAAAAGTAATCCCCCCCCTCCGATTCCTATGTTCATCAGTTCCCTCATTTGAGCAGGAAAACGCTGAACACCATCCTTGTTTTCTACCTGTCAGCTGTCAGTTTAGGTCGCTCGCCGGCTCCTCATCACCACTTCAAGATGGCAGCCAAATTTCTCGCGTCGCAGCAGCCAATGTTGAGACGTTCCCTCAAGGGCGGACGTTGTCGTCGGGGGTAACAGCATTCACTTTACCCGACAAGGGGTCTGCTAAGCTCCGCTTTAGGTTTGGAATTGTAAAATTATGTCTTTTATCACACACGGACTACATAATTTATTATTTACACCAACTTGGGCCGTAATTTATCGTACAACTTCGGCGGACACGTTCAACGCAAAAGTTTTACTGCATTTTCGGTGCATCACTGAATAATGTCCCTGTTGCAACACAAACAATAGTTTGGTCGCATTTCTGCAGGACACATTCGCCAGTCGCCACTACTTTATATATATATATATATATATATATATATATATATATATATATATATATATATATATATATATATATATATATATATATATATATATACACACACCCTTATAAAGTTTAACATTTACAAACAAACATATGAACAGGGAAGATTAAAACAAGTACAAAAGCAGTAATTATAGTAGAATGTAAAATATGTATTAATTTGTATAGTTATAAGCTCACACACGTTCTGAAAATAGTTTAAATGTGGAGCATAGCGTCATCGTTTTCACAGCTTTTTGGTTGTTAGAGGTAAATAGTGTTTCAAAGTAAAGTTCTAATTTTTAGAAGCACAAAAAACAGGTTGGGTATTGAGGAACTTACATTTATGAGTATAAAACTTAACCAATAGTATAATGAGGTTGCAGAGGTAAAAACACCAGTCGCCACTACTTTTTTATTTTATTTTATAAATCTTTATAATTTGCAAAATTTAAAGTTAAAGTACCAATGATTGTCACACACATACTAGATGTGGCGAAATTATTCTCTGCATTTGACCCATCACCCCTGATCACCCCCTGGGAGGTGAGGAGAGCAGTGAGCAGCAGCGGTGGCCGCGCTCGGGAATAATTTTTTAGTGATTTAACCCCCAATTACAACCTCTTGATGCTTATCGCCAGGCAGGGAGGTAATGGGTCCCATGTTTTATAGTCTTTGGTATGACTATAAGGCACAAAAAACAGGTCGGGTATTGAGAAACATACATTTATGAATATAAAACTTAGCCAATAGTATAATGACATTGCAAAAGTAAAATACATTTTAAAATCTTTGTTTATACTGTGTGAATTAAATCAACTTTCCTTTTTTTTAAAAAAATGTTATAAACTGCAACATTTACAAACAATCTATATATATATATATTACACACACATATATATATATATATACACATACATATATATACATATTTACATGTGTATATATATATATACATACATAAATACATATATATACATACATAAATATATATATATACATATATACATATACATCGTAGAGTTCTAATTCTTTTTTAAAGGCACAAAAAACAGGTTGTGTCTTTTTAATGAGTAACTTCCCAAACAACTCTGTCGTTTTCAATAGCTTGTACACTACTGCCATCTAGTGTATCAAATCTGCAAGTACCTTCAAATATACTTTTATTTTTATCACTTTAACTCATCCTACCTGGCTGCCAGACACTCTCTTCACTGAGAAATAACACCCTTGGTAAGTTGAAAATGGTTTTACTGTATTTATTGGCAGGCTTAAATAAGTCATAAAAAGTTGATATTATGGATATAATATATGTCAATATAAACACGTATATTGTGATGTAGTTTATGACCATATCATGCAGCCCTAGTGACGGACATCCTTGTGATGGGGTTAGTTGTCACTGTGTCTTTCCGCTTTGTTAAAAACAAAATAGAAAATGAATGCAACACATTCCAAGCAAAACTTTATGCTTTGATGGTGATTATTGAAATGTTACGATTTGAAAAGTGTGACGACCATAGGTACTGTTCACATTTGAACCAATATGGTACAGATACAGGTACCACAGAGTACCTATTTTCGGTACTTTTGTTTAATTAACAGTTTTTGATAACATTTCATCTTTTAATATAATATTCAAGTTATCATTATGTGGTATCCAACCTACTACTACCGACCATGCAGTCTGATAGTTTATATATCAATGATGAAATATTAACATTGCAACACATGCCAATACGGCCTTTTTAGTTTACTAAATTGTAATTTTAAATTTCCCGCGAGGTATCCTGTTGAAAACGTCGCAGAATGATGACGCGTGCGCGTGACGTCTCGGGTTGTAGCGGACATTATTTTCCAGCCCGATCCAAGCTATAAGTAGTCTGCTTTAATCGCATAATTACACAGTATTCTGGACATCTGTGTTGCTGAATCTTTTGCAATTTGTTCAATTAATAATAGAGAAGTCAAAGTAGAAAGATGGAGGTGGGAAGCGGTGTTCTGGAGCTGCCTTTAGCAACACCAACAAAGCCGATGTTTCCTTGTTTAAAATTCCCGAAGGTGAAGTTTACTCTGGATCACAGCGGTCAAGCGAACATGGATCCTGACCACATGTCAACCGGCAGGTTTCGGTGAGAAAATTGTGGTAATAAGTCGGCTCTTACCGGAGACATCAGCTGAGCTTGCGTCCTTCTGCAGACAATTATCTCCTCCCACCGGAGACACTGGCGGTCAACACACCTGTGGCCACACCCCTCCGACTTTCAGGTACTATATAATCTCACTAAAACACTAGTAACACAATAGGCAGATAAGGGATTTTCCAGAATTATCCTAGTAAATGTGTCTAATAACATCTGAATCGCTCTCACTGCCCTCGCCTTTTTTTTTCTTTCTAGTCCTTCACTCTCATTATACTCATCCACGAATCTTTCATTCTCGCTCAAATTTATTAGGAAATTGTCGCTTTCTCGGTCCGAATCGATCTAGCTGCTGGTGGCTATGATTATAAACAATGTGAGGAGCCCTACAACAATTGACGTCACACGCACATTGTCTGCTACTTTCGGTACAGGCAAGGCTTTTTTATTAGCGACCAAAAGTTGTGAACTTTTATCGTCGATGTTCTCTACTAAATCCTTTCAGCAAAAATATGGCAAAATCGCGAAATGATCAAGTATGACACATAGAATGGACTTGCTATCCTCATTTAAATGACAAAATCTCATTTCAGTAGGCCTTTAAGTTTCATTTGCAATGTAGTTGCACCTACAAGACATTGGATGGCAGTACTGTATGTTGCCCAACAAGGAAGTATCTTTTTCCAGGAAGCTGAATGTTTTATGTCGCGCTCAACAAAGTGTTTATACGGTAAGAATTATGCTTATTAAAGACCAGATGTTCCAATTGTGACATTCATCTTAGTTGTACTTTTTGTCACCAAATTTAGATGTTGAAATCCTCATGCGAAAGCGCTAATGCCAATGATAGCCTGTCTATGGGAAATCCAATGTAAAATAGCATCAATCAGGGGAAGAGTGGACTTACCTTTACATTCCAGCGTTTTCTACCAAGCATACTTGCTTTGTTGGAATTGTAAATTGCAAAATGACTTGGAGGGAGCTAAGTTGAGTCCGCCCTCAGTGCTGCTCGACTATTTAAGCGAGGCGGTGTTTAGTCTGCAACCGGACGTGACGTCATGTAGAACTTAGGTATCAAAGTACGGCAGTTTGAGTTAACATGAGTCAATACCAAGTACTAAGGACAGAATCCGGTTGGTGCCTATCATAGCACCGAATCCGGTACACATCCCTGCAACCAACCCGTTTCTCTCTCCTGTGTTTAGTCTGTTATTAACAGTGGCTCACATGGCTACAAAGGACAAGAGGTCAAGTCCTTCACACGTCTACATTCTCCTGCGGTGTAGGTAAAGCGAGTCCAAGTGTCGGATTCAGCAGAGTGCATTCAACTTGAAACTGACCCACATTGGACTAGTGCCCCTCCCCCCAAACCGGGGTCAGTTTCGAAACACCCTTTTCTCTCCTTGGTGGAAACGTGGCACCGCTCCACATTTAATTGTGCAAAGTAATGGGGCTGTGAGTGACGACGAGGCTTCCGGAAGACCAGGCTGAGTCACGAGCAACGATGGCAACTTACGGATCAGTTGTTTTGGTTACCGAGCTTTAAAAACAATTGGCACTGTTGGTGAGGTTTACTTTTTTTTATTTGGCCATTTCAGAGCATCAGTCCATAGTCTGTAAAACAGGATGCTCATCCTCCGGTGTGCTTCTTCAGCATCAGGTCAAGCGCCACTGAAAAAAGCGGACCAAAGTGTTTTAAAGCTTCAAAGCAGTCGTACTATAGAAACATTAAAGTAACATACCAGGCCGATCTGGCATCCACGTCACGGGAAACAAACATGGAGGGCCTCCGGGGCATCACCATTGTTGTTGCACCATCAGTTTTAGGGTCACGTTCACTACAAAAAGGCGAGGGGAAAAGAAATGTCAACATTGTAGTGCATGACAAGGGTGGTTAAATCGAGGAGCATTTGGGGCTGGCAGATACCTTAGACTTAGACAAACTTTAATGATCCACAAGGGAAATTGTTCCACACGGTAGCTCAGTTATAATGATGGAAAGTGCAAGGATGGAAAGGACAATGCAGGTATAAATCGACTAAATATAGCAAAGTAAAATATAACATGTACGTAATACATGTTATATTTTACATCATACATAAATACGGAATTTTTTGGACTATAGGTCGCACTTATAATCCTTCCATCTTCTCAAAAATCGACAGTGCCTTATAACCAGCGCCTAATGTACGGACCCATTCTGGTTGTGCTTACCGACCTCGAAGCAATTTTATTTGGTATATGCTGTAATAATAATAACGGACAGGCGGAAGATGGATGGATATGCTGTAATAAGTGTACCAGTAGATGGGAGTTACACATAAGAGATACGTGTAGACTGCAATATGATGGCAGTAAATCACACCAAAACTTCAAATGTTCCATTGAAAATAAAGAACGTTATACACGGCACTCAAAAATCTGTCAAAATGTTTTACTATGACTTTGAAGCCCAAACCGCTTGATGGATTGTCGGCCCATTACGGCTACTGTAGTCAGAGATATATATACATAAGTATTGCTATGGTGTGTGTGTGTATAAGGACCGCAAAATGGCAGACATTATCTGGCGTTTTGTTTCACAATATTATGCAAAACCAACTTTTCTTACCTTCTGGTACCTGCTGTGTATTTGAGATCTGCATAAGTCCTGAAAATTTGCGTAAGTCCGCCACCGTAGTCCGTGCCAAAGACGTAGTTGATAAGCTTCCTCTTTTTCTACTATCTTCTTGTTATGGGGCATTTACCCTGTGCAGTTGCCATTTAGAATATAAAGTAGCGTAAAGTTCGAATTAGGGCTGGGCGATATATCACGGGTCTGTCTCTGTGCAATATAGAAAATGACTATATCGTGATATTCGAGTATACGTTCTCACGCAGTTGATTTTTAGCTGCGGGCATTACACTGCAGGCTCTTCTCACTATCTTGTCTCTCCTTCTCACAGGGACATAAACAAGCGCACCTTCGTACATACGTCACGTGTGCAGCGTCACACGCTCCCGCGGAGCATAGGGGTAGCGACATGGTAACATTAGCTGTGATGCTAACGGTGAGGTGCGGGTGGTAATACGAAATAGAGAAGGTGCGAATCTGGTAACAAATGAAGGAAAATTTAATTAACAAGAAAAACAGCAAAGGATCCATCGTCCGGCGGTGGTTTGGCTTCAAGCGGGAATATGATCAACATTTACGCGGCAAAAACGTTGCTACAAAAAGTAGCAGCACAACTAATGTAGCATCATTTGAAAAGTCACCCGCTAAAGAATGAAGGCTTGAAACTCTGCATGTCAACATCTACGGCCGGTGCCACAACCATAAAATGCCGAAGCAACTATTTCCAGATACAACACCGTATGAAAAAAAAAAAAAAAGTCAACAAGAGAAGGAGATAACGTCCACAGGAACCTACCACATACACTTTGATTTCCTATTATGCAGCTCATTTTTATTTGAGTTATTGAAATATCTTGTGTGACATCATGCACAAAAGTGCACTTTATTTGTTTTAAACTATTGTAGTGGCGTTCTGTACACTTTAGTGTTGTTTTGATATGTCATCTTAGTGACATCATGCACAAAAGTGCACTAATAGCTTGTTTTAAAATGTTTCTGACAATCTTGCACTTTGTTTTGAAAATGACATGAATGTTTGTGCCACTGCTTAATGTCTGTTTAATAAATACACTTTTGGTCAATTGACCTAGTTGTGATTTCCCTCTCTGCATGAACGTTTAAAATGAGCATTTATTGATGCAGTATGATAAATAAATAAATAAATAAATGGGTTGTACTTGTATAGCGCTTTTCTACCTTCAAGGTACTCAAAGCGCTTTGACACTACTTCCACATTTACCCATTCACACACACATTCACACACTGATGGAGGGAGCTGCCATGCAAGGCGCCCACCAGCACCCATCAGGAGCAAGGGTGAAGTGTCTTGCTCAGGACACAACGGACGGCACAAGGTTGGTACTAGGCGGGATTTGAACCAGGGACCCTCGGGTTGCGCACGGCCACTCTCCCCACTGCGCCACGCCGTCCCATACCATGGTATGAAGGAGAATGTTTTAATGTGTTTTAATGTAGACACACAGAATCATCATACTGCTGTGATTTTATATGCATCGAGTGTTCATTCAAGGCTAAGGCAAAATATCGAGATATATATCGTGTATCGTGACATGGCCCAAATATATTGAGATATTAATTTAAGGCCATATCGCCTAACCCTACTTTTAAGTTATATCTCTCTATGGATGCGCTATAAACTACCAGTGTAGTAGTGAGTTTACATAATTCACCCACTGAACTTTAGTTAGTAGAGAGTTCCGGTTAGACGGTTTTTCACGGAACACATTTCCGGCGTTGTTGCACTAGTGAGCCACGGATGAGAAGATGCTGCTACATTAAGTAAAGTCCATGAAATAAAGTCTGAATGTCATTTAAACAGTTAGCTCCACCTTGACACTTCCATCCTTGCACGCTACACCGCTACAACAAAGATGACGGGGAGGAGACGCTGTCGAAGGTGGGCCACGTAAATACACAAAACGGCGCATCCTGAAGCGACTCTCAGAAAGCAACTTGAAGATGGTCTGTAAAACGTCTATGCAACCTTTGTCTAAGGAACCACCATTACATGTTAACATGGAAATGTTTTGCATTTAGAAAAAAAATCATAATGTGACCCCTTCAATGTACCTTTTAATCTAGTGCGCTATTTGTATGAAAAAAAAGACTTGAATAGTCCCCGCTCATTGGAAGTGCGCCCTATATGGTCCAGAAAATATGCTGCTTTTATTGTTAGGTAGCATTTTCCAAAAATATCTACCAAAAAAATAAAGAGAAATAAGGACAACTTTTTCTGGATTTGACCATACACAACTTGAACAACATGAACCCTCTAATCTACAGCAAGATATGTGGCATGAGCAGCATGAAAAGTGGATCTAATAAAGTGGGAGAAACTTACTGCAAATGAGCAGCGAGGACGGTCACCCTCCTTCAGCTGGTGGACGCTCCTGTGGCAAGAGACACGCAGTGAGAGCCTGATAGTGACACCCCTCTGTGGGTTTAAAATGATGTGTGTGTTTGTGTTGGTTGTATGTGTCTGTGTGTGTAAAAAAAAAAAAAAGGTTATGATATGAACATGCATTACGAAAGAGTAACTGTTAATGTCGTTCATGTCAGACGTCACACTACACCACCTTCAGAATTGTCGGATCGCCGCGGCGAAAATTTGCCAGGAATGTCGGTTTAACCTAATGTCTCGCGTGGGAAGGAGACTACAAAAAGTGCTTCAAAAGTGCACGTGCTTAAAACCAACGGGGAAGAAAAAAACATGTCGAAGCGGGTGATTTGCGTTCCAAAAAGAGTGAAGTGGTGCAGTGTGACCTGGGCGAAGTGTGAAGTACAAAAGTGTACCATGGAGTGGAAGAGCTGCAGACAAGGTGTGCATTTGTCGTCAAGTTGCAAAAACAATATTCCTGACTACTAACATTCATAGAACTCCCTGCTTCTCAGGAAAGTACTACTGTTAACAGTTACAGCAAACACAACTGGAGCATTTCCGATGTTTGGAGGAGTAAGGGAAGACCAGGCTTCCCCCCAACGTCGCTCTTGCAGACGTTTTAGAGGAGGGCCATTGGCGGCCACGAGGGTGGTTCTGGCATCACACTCATGTTGTCATAGGACACCGCAACAAAAAAAAAAAAAAAAAAGGAAAAAAAGTAGTCCGACCAATGAGGGCTGAGAAAGGAAGTGGAATGGATCACAGTGCAGACTGACTGATATGGAATGCCTCAAGGGCTCCAATTGCTGAGCAGCGTGGTCCTTCGGGGGCCACACAACAGAACACTTGAGTCATTGGGACGATGCCCAACAAACAAACAACCGGATGGAAACACAACACAAACAGGTTCAGGTTGTGCAGTCGTGCACCAGTGCAGCACTTTGTCCCTTAACTCACCCAACATATCTACAAAATGTCTCTCAAGTACAAATGTAGGTTCTGTACAGTCATGACGGTTGTTTAAATGCTCACTCAGTTCTCAATGGAAATAACGTATGTGTCAAGGCGTTGGTACAGTGAAAAACTACTTTATGCCGGGAATTATTAGGCAAAACAAAAGCAAAATGTGACATATGTCCCTGCCATAAGTTATTGAGTTTCAATTAAATAGATGCAGATAGAGCCATCCAAGCCCAACAACACAGAAGTGCTTCTGTGGTAGACATTTGCTTCACGAGTTGTACCTCAGCTTACAAAGTACCTCAAGAAACGAGCTGTATCCCTGCTTTTTGTTATGCCTTAAGTTGCGAGCATTCATTTGAGTTACGATTAAGTTGTCATGAAGAAGAAAATGGCAAAGCAAACCCTGCAACACTTAACGAACCAAATAAACCAACCCTGATCGACCACAGCACCGCTATGCAGTCGGCACCAACCTAAGCAGCAGCTAGGCGAAGAAGATACTGATTGTGTTTTAGCGACAGAAGCAGTACATAAAGGCAAACTGCCGCTTTAACTAGAGGCGAATAGCCAACAACAAACATGAAACTTACTTCTCCGTGAATCATTTTCAAGGTAAATGCTATGTATTATTTACTTCATAAAATTACTTTTTCTTTTTAAAATGCTTATCAAATGTCCAAATTCAGGTGTTTGGAGGTGCCAGTGCCAAGCACGGATTGAATAGATTTCCCCCAAAAAATGTTAAGACACAAATGTTTTGAATTACGAGCTCGGTCCTACCAATGGAATTTGTAAGTTGAGGTATTTTAGTAATTTCCTCAGTCCCACCAAGAGCTTGTACAGGGCGTGAAGACAATGACTATACTAGACTACACAGGACCCAGACCGATCTAGTCATGTTGTGGGTGCAAGAGAAAAATCAGCTGATAGAAGGTATTAAGAACAAAAAAATACCACATATAGTGTGCAGGTGTAGCTTTGTTTCCGCTAAGCAGTCCAGTCAATTTGAAAGCTATAACCTTAATGAGATTTTTAAATCATAGCAGTGATGTAAGTCAGTGGTTCTCAAATGGGGGTACTTAAGGTATGCCAAGGGATACGTGAATTAAAAAAAATAAAATAAAAATCTAAAAATAGCAACAATTCAAAAATCCTTTATAAATGTCTTTTTTTGGGAAGAAATGTTTAAAATTAAGTTCATGAATCCAGATGAATCTCTATTACAATCCCCAAAGAGGGTACTTTAAGTTGATGATTACTTCTATGTGTAGAAATTTATATTTATAATTGAATCACTTGTTTATTTTTCAACAAGTTTTTTTTATATCTTTTTCCCCCAAATAGTTCAAGAAAGCCCACTACAAATGAGCAATATTTTGCAGTGTTATACAATTTAATAAATCAGAAACTGATGACAGTGCTGTATTTTACTTCTTTCTCTTTTTTAAACTGATGACATAGTGCTGTATTTTACTTCATCTCTTTTTTTCAACCAAAAATGGTTTACTCTGATTAGAGGGTACTTGAATTAAAAAAATTTTTCACAGGGGGTACATCACTGAAAAAAGCTCGAGAACCACTGATGTAAGTGACCAATAAATTCCACAAAGTGGGCTGTTAAAAGTGGGCTGTTAGTAAGCAACAAAAAGGCTTCTAACTCGGCTTTATTATTGCCGAATGCAGATATACGCCAAAGAAAAAGTGCGTTAGTGCCACAAAAAGGCAAGTTATTTTTATACTTCTCGTTCTGACAAAAGCAAATAATTGCGTATTGTAACCAACGGCCTTGCTTGGCGGAAACAGAGCTTAGCAGCACGGTTCTAGTCTTCTGGTTCCTTGTCTGAACACTGCGACAGGACCTTTGGTTATTTAAAGACAACCGGCTTATTTCTGTATTATAAGCACCGGGAAGTGAAGGAGTACTAGCAGACATCAAGTTGAGAGTATTGTTACTGAAGATGATTGTACTATGAGTAAGCACTTTATACACAAGAAGACAATGTTTGAGTCAAAAAGGAATTTGTTACGTCTGGTCGAGGAAGCTGACCAGCGACTCAGCCGCCCGTATGCTGTCTCCGTGAGACAGATAATATGCAAAGTACTACATCCACGCACACACTCACACTGCAGAGTCTACAAAGCTTGGTCATGTACACACACAAGGAGGGAAGAGGATCTGCACTGTGATGCCATTCTTGACAAGTGTGATGCCAGAAGCCCTTCAAAAGAGTCACCGCTCGGGGGGGGCGACGTGACATGAGTGAGGACAGAGAAAGAAGTTAAGTCATGGGAGAACTGTGCATCTTTTGATAAGATAAACATGGATGAACACTTACCTTACGGGATCCGTGTAAGCATACCTCTGGCTGCAGTGCTTTACTGTCCACTGACTGCTGCAGAACTACTCATGGTCAATGTAAGCCAATGCAGGGACTTGGACTGGGGCAGCCTGTCTCTGACAAGCTAGCTGGCTGACTGCAGCTAACGCAGCTCTCTTTGCCAAAGACATGACACACACATACACACAACAGGCCGCGCTTGGTCCCAGCAAAGGGTGGATAGGCTTTCCGGGGCTCGTTCAACAGGGGGACCATGTATTTGGTCCAAAAAAGGAGAATACAAGTTCTTCATTGTGAGTTAAAACTCTCCAGGACGTTACAAGACTTCCGTTACACACCAATAATTAGTCCTTTTCGAAATATATGCGGTCTCTTGCGACTTTTTCAGCAATGTTTCAAGTGTGATACACTTTAGTGTGGTCACTTTGGGCGGGATGTTTGCAAACCTTACACAGATACCTTTTGAAGGCGTTTAACCCACCCTATTACGCCTTCAGGCATGTAATGACGGAACTATGACTGTTTGTAACACATTCTTTCGCATTAGCTTTGTCTGTTATCAGCTAAAGAAAGCAATTCGGCAAGCTAACACTAGCTATCATAAATGTATAGTCTTATCGTAACAACACAACAAATTAATAGTTGCTTCTCTGGGCCTGCTGCGAACAACCTTTATTCAATTAGTAAATCAGAAAAATAGACACTTTATAATGAGCTAAGTGCAAACACCCCCTTTAAGTAATTGATTTGTACTTTAGGGCCTTTATATTTTATTTAACAAATATTTTTTGAGGGAATTGTATCTTCATTTTCCCACCAGGATGTATGCCCATCTTAGTTAGAAAGTTGGTAAAGCAGGCATTCCGTTTTCGGCTTTAGTCAGACAAAAGCGAAAAAAGCTAATTTCTGTGTCCATTATAGTATCACACAACGCATCTTCTGGCCTTACATTCGGGCCCAGTTACATGTTCTATACTGCCCACATTCTAATTCATGATTGTGGTTCAACACTTACTTTATTGAAAGAGCTTTTATTTAGAATGCGTGGCTTTACTGGCTACAGAATGTTACGCTGCTGTTGCTGGAATGTTGTCGCACGGACTAGAGGTGCTGGGGTTTCCCGGGTTTAACCAAGGCTTGCCTTGGCATCTGATTGAACCCGTTCAGACCATACGACAGCGACAAATTTATTGTATGCACCCTTATTGCCCCGTCTGCTCTGTTGTCCGCAAGTTGCTAAAATTCTACGTGCATGTCACGCACTGCAAAAACTGAAATCTAAGTAAGATTAAATATCTCTAATAAGGGTGATATTTGCTTTTCTTCTGTCTGATATGATGATTCTTCTCACTAAGCAGATTTTATGTTAGTGTTACTTGTTTTAAGGGGTTTGGTCTTAATTATCTCAGTAAGATATTACAGCTTGTTGCTGAGATTTTATGACCTATATTGAGTGAGTAAAACATCCTTGAAACTAGAATATCAACTGATGCAAAGCTGTGTCATTAACACTCACAAGTATAAAACTACTTTTTTAAAGTAATAATTTCTTATTTCAAACATGAAAAAAAATGACGGCCGAGCGCATATCATGTCAAGATAATGGCACGAGCATTTGCTTAATTCAAGAATATTTTCCAACACATAGAGCAAAAACGTCTAATTTTTTTTCTACCAAGTGCACTTTATTAGTGATAATATACTTATTTTAAAGTATTTTTGGGTTCATTGAGGTTAGCTAATTTGACTTGTTTTGGAAAGTCTGGACAAGCCAAATTTTCTTGTTATATTGGCAGATAATTTTGCTTAGTTCAAATAAAACACACACTGACATTTTTGCAGTATATAGTTAAATGCCAGTTGATTTTAAACTTATTTTTTAATGCTCCAACATATTGCACGCAGTTTGCACCTGGTGTCAAAGGGGCAGAGCAATGCATGACATTTCCTAATTTGCACGTAGGCATGATTAAATAGGATGTAATCATGTAATTTGGATATACACTTTGGTTCAGGTTTTAAAAAACGCATGACATTATCTATTGTTTTAAAAACATTTAACAAAATAAACCAATATTTATTTTTCTTACGGGCTGTAGCTACAGGTGTTGTTGACCAAATAGATCTTTTTCGGTGGCTGGTGGGAGATTTGTAGGCTGGAGTTAAAGTTGCCTTGGCTGAACATAGGTCAAACCATTCCCGTTAAAACAATACTTTTCAGACGGTCTAAGTCCAAGCGCGATGACCCAACCAACTGTCGCCGATAGTTGTTTCGTATTTTGGACGAACATGAATCTCACAATGTATTAACATTTTCAACAAATTCAGCAGATATCTTACTGCACCTTCACTTTTTCCTCATATCTTTTTCTCTGGGAGAACAGACGCGTCCAAGCCGCTGCAGGGTTATCATGTGCACTGACGCCTAGTGTACGGCGCTGTAATTACAAGCTACATTCGCAGTCCAACAAAATGAGGATGGCAAAATATACCTGTGGTGGCTCGCTACTCGAAAAAAGTAAACTAATGTATGGGAACCACTGGATCATTAAAACAAGTCGTCATCTGTTTAATGTTAACACGTTTGGTTGTTTAGCAAATGACGTCAAGGTGAGCACTGCTCAGACAAATTCAATGGGGGTAAAATGACAATGATTGCCCAAAATGTACCAGAAAATTGCGAAGATTAAACTAAGTTGAAAAACTGCGCATACTTTCTGTGAATTGGTAGAACTTTTGTTGAACGGCATTACTGCAACATAGTGCAATCTTGCAGGGCCTGAAGCAATGTTGGCATTGTAAATTGTAAGGACTTACAATTTGGCTTTTAAATGCCCTACAATAAGTGACTGAAGCTAAATTTGGTGGTCATATTAGAATAGAATATAATAGAATATATCTGTCATTGTACAACGAAATTGTATGCAAAACTAATTTAGTGCAAATTAATAACACATAAAAACATAAATAGATAAAAAAGGTATACTTCTAAGATTGTCATTCTTTGGGGACTAATGAGGTATACTGTTAGCAGCCATATAGGTCAAGATTGTGTTTCAGCATTTTTTTTTTAAAACTACTATTATCTTTATACCTTCTTTTTAGACTTATGTGTAAAATTATGAAAAAAAAAAAAAAAAATTATAGATCTGGAATCCTAAGAACAAATTTGCTACATTACATTTACGAGGACAATTCGAATCCTTCCCAAATCTGTGGTTTTAACTACATTATGAAATGAATTCTGTGGGAAGATCAACGATAAAATAACTCGGCAATGTCTAAATTAATCACGACCATTAATTTGGCGTTGAAATAGATGTCTAGTCAGAACGGATGACAAACGCAGGATATATTTCATATAAAAGGTGCATGTCTAAAACGTTGTTTTGTTGTGTATTGAAGAACGTCCAAAGTGGAATAACCTAGAGGTTGTACAAATTAGAATTAGAGCAAAACATTTCGGGCAAAATATGACAAAGTTGCAAAACTTCATATGCAAAACATCCGCATATAATGCAATATTCAATTCAGTGGATTAATTAACTTGCTTTTTCTGGATGACTTACTTCAATGAACAGCAGCCTCACAGAGTTAAGACAAGACGATGCATCAGGTAAATACTGTGGAATGTGTTTTCTTATCACACACAGATTGTATACACTTACTGAAGGATTGATTTTATATATTATCTTTAGTTAATGACAAAATGGTCTTATCCAGCCTGAGTTAGTCATACTTGTGAATATTTTCATTCATCCAGGTCACTGCATTATCAGGGCATTGAATCGATCGCAACTGGACTGTTGAGATTGTTTTAGAAGCGGTTTGCCTCTGGACAGCTGTCATTTTGCGCTACAATAAAGCAATGCCAACGAGGGTGTTTGGATACTAACTACTGTTGTGCTGGCAGGGCTCTCCTTGCTATCTTTTTCCACCACAATAGAGCCAAATTGTTCTTGTTACCCCCTGCTCGAGGATGAATACAAAACCATGAGCTGATGAAGCCTGCTCAAAATATGCTTTCAAGTAGGGATGTGTGTTGGTAAAATGTTAATACTGATATTTATCAGCACTAAATGCAATATAGTGTAAATAAAAATGTGAAAAGATGTACAAATAATTGTTAATTACCACAAGTGCCCGGGATAACACCAGCATCATCATGTAACATCTCACAGCAGGGAAGTCTTATCTAAACCTGTCAACTAGGTTTGCAACGTGCGAAGCAGTTATGTCACCTTGTAATGGCCGCACCAATCCATTACAGAATAAAAGATTCTGCAATGCACAAGTACATTCAGCTGCGAATATTTATTTATGGCATTCATGTGCGCAGGGCGTGACTTTACATTATATATATTTCAGTAAGTGGTGTCAGAACTGATAGTTGTATCATTCGTCCAGAATCTTAATAGACCTTTTCTCCTGTACTGACCCAACTACAATACAAAAAAACTACCCAATGTACCTCTACTTCAAAGACAGTCTGAACGATTCAGTCGCGATCAATGCTAATACCCTGAAAAGTCGAGAATTCAAGTAACAGTTGAGTGGAAAAACAAGTTGCCTCTATATTGAAGCTATTAGCGTATATGTGTGATATATGACACAAAAAGATTCAGTTTGCGGGTGAATAAATATGCTCTAAATAGTATAAATTTCAGATTCCTGAGCCATTT
Organism: Nerophis ophidion; assembly: GCF_033978795.1. Taxonomy (NCBI): domain Eukaryota; kingdom Metazoa; phylum Chordata; class Actinopteri; order Syngnathiformes; family Syngnathidae; genus Nerophis; species Nerophis ophidion. Next base: position 15,724,051 of record NC_084614.1, on the reverse strand, counting down.
TAAGAGATAATGAGCTTACTAGTCACGTGATCGCGTGACAGACATAGGAACCGCAGATCCTTTGCCTAACAACAATGCAAATCATAGACTTTGTGGAAGCCAATACTAACTGCTTTGTGAAAAAATGATGGCACAGAACCATATACTTTTATTATACTGAATATAAAAAGATCCAACTACAAGTTTTAGAAGCTCTGCCTAACAGATTCAGCTTTAGTGGAACACTTGGCATCATGCAACAGTATTGCAATGTGCTAAACAAGAAATACAAACTGCAAACATTAAAAGATCGCTTCTTGTATGTCTGCTCTCACTGTGACAGATAGGACGTCCATATCTTCCCGTTTGGATGAATAATTCATCTTTATCCACACGACGAAGGGTTACAAAAGTTGTTACGGACACTCTCTTCTGTTATACTATGTTTGTCTCCAACACTGGGTATAAACTGAATGTCAAGGGTGTCCATATCTTCCTGTTGGGATGAATAATTGCAATCCACACGACGAAGGGTTAAAAAAATTGCTGCTGACATGGTCTTTTAATATGGTATGTTTGTCTTCAACACCTGGTATAAACTGAATGTCACAGATTAACAACTTCTAGATTAATGTGTAAATCCTCTTAATATCCGGATGAGAACGGCTCAATGTTGTATGAGCTGATTTTTTATTAGTTTTATGGCAGTTCTCATCTAGATATGTTGCATTCCTGCCCTCTTCAATTTCATTTTATAATTACATTTAAGTCCAGTGCAGCATAAAGTATAGTTAGCGCTCTGTTAACAATACTAAAAATACTTTGTCAGCGTTGGCGCTTATAGTAACATTACCAACAATTGGTTAATTATTCAGGTCACGAGATGTAAATATAGTGTTGGCAGGTTTTGAAATGTTAAAAGAGTTTTGTGGGCAAAACAGAAAGACCCCATAGACTATTGTTAGCGGACTTTATGTATTTATTTAGGACTTAGAATGCATATAAAAAACAAACGTTTGTTCATGTCTTGTATAGAGGTCGTGAGTGACAGAACTTCTTATTAGATTTTGCACATTTCCAGTTTGACTGATCTGATAACATGGTCCGAGTGCAGAAGCCCTACTACTGTGACCTCAATCTCCAAAAATAGCAGAAGATGTTCAGAGCGGAATATTCATAATGGCTAACTAAATTTATGGCATTTTGTGATGTTAAATGGCGTTTTCAAACTCTTTGCAGATTGTTGAAATCAATTTGATATGGTTTAATGGATACAATGAAACAAGCATATAAAGTCAACATGTTTCCACTCTACTGGTACTTCAAAGGTTGGCCATCTGTCAGTTTTCACTGTATATTGATTTAAATCTACATATTGTTAAAATTCTTGGAACTGCTACAGATTAGGGAAGAAAAACAAACCGTTTCACATCATCCATCATCCGAACTACAGGCTTGGCTTCAAAGCAACCACATCACATCTTTCACATGAGAAAATAAGGTCGTCATACCTTTTCATCATCCAAACCACTCCAACAAGTGCTAACCACAAACTAATGATCCAAGGTTACCACAGACCTAAGTTCTTGGTTTGGAATGTTCCTTGTCACCTTTAAAGATGGACAAACCTGTTAAAGAAAACAAATTGCACACCACAGACAACATTCAGCTTTTTAAGCCGTACACTTGGGTCAAACAAAGGCTATTCAATAAAAACGGTCATTGGTTTTATTTTACAAAAAGTAATGTAGGATAAAAGAACTATAGTATGTCATAGCATGCCAAATATAACAATACAAGAATAGGGCAAAGTACATTGCCTGCCTACAGTGGGACCTGTTAAGTTGATGTTCAATGGACTGGCCGACTCACAAAGATGATTGTCGACATTACAAAACCGAAAACAGCCACTACTTACGCATTTACTTCCGACTTTGGTCGGCAACATGAGGTAAATGGCTTACAATAGAATTTTAAACTTAAGTATTTTGTCGGTTTTTAACATAGCTTGAAAAGTTATGGGTGGATTTTAATGACACTTATAGAAAATGGGTTAAGAAACAAGTCATTAGATTTTGGGTTTGATCCGGATCACCATCTGGATTCTAGATTTTTTTAAATTAGGAAATTGGGACTAGCACGGTCTATAGTTCCCATTGTTTTATTTTGACAGGGTGTCTCTGTGTGCAAGTTTGAATGCTGCATAACTTCTGAGATTGTGTTGCATTTGTCTCATGCAACGTTGTAATGAGGAAGTTTATACTACAACACATCAACATATATGGACTAAATAATAATAGAATTGAACCCTTTTGGTGTAAAACTTTAACAAAAGCAGTCGACATTGCACACTGATGTCTGTTTAAGCGGATACTTAAAGAAAAACAGCGAACCAGGATCCAAGTCTGTTGACAAACAAGTTGTCGACACAAACCAGTTCAACTGTACTTTAAACACATTTTAATTATCTACCAGTACTGCAAGTAATTAATAAGAACTACCCGTATGTCGAAGTCTTGACGTTTCTTTCAGGTTCAATTCAAACTCCACACAGTCTTAGAACGGTAGACTACGTGAATAGTGATCCTACGTAAAACTGGACTAAAACATATAGGTGTTTGGCATTTAGCACTCGTGTTTAGCCAGTAGAGATTTGCTACTGTGGAATTAAAAGTTAATACCACACAAGGCTGATCAATCGAAATGGACAAAATTCAATTATTCCTCATCACTTGTTCTAAAAGTTTACACTGTCAAAAGTAAAAGAAAAGGTTTTACGAAGCAGCTTTTAAATGTTCTAAGAGTGTGGGCATGCAGGTAGTCCCAATTCTATCAAAGCTTATTAACAAAAATATCTAAATTTGAGTAATCAACAACAATGTACACATATTTGTCATGCAAGTTGTTCGTGTGGTCGTTACCTACCAACCTTCCATTGGTGCTACACAGACTTCATAGCCAAATGCAGCGTCTCACAAACTAACATCACATCTTGCTGATGTTTAAATAGCGTTTGCAAATAAGTATTGATGGATCACCACTAAAAAACTACTTCGCCACAGTCCAACATCTTTATAGTCGGTCAAACCTGTTTGGAAAGAATGTAGAAAACACACAAGCAACATTTCAGGGGACAGCCTCGACAACTATTTTACTAAAAAAAATTAAGACATTTGCTGGTCTTGATTTCAAGTGTACAGTTTAAAAAATTTTTTTTTACCGGTTTACTCCAATGTTTGGTGCATATTTTAATACTGGGGACTAAAAAAAATGTTTCATAATTTGATACCTGTGATAAATCACCAACTAAATTAGGAGGATAATGCCAAGTGTTTTTATAAAAAATACATAGCTGTTATTTGACAGCACAGAGGTTGTCTTTTACCAATATACTAAGAATATTCATAACTATTGAATAGTCTAATCGGAACAGTAGAAGAATCTTACAACTTCGCTATTCAAGCCAGAATAGATGTTTGTAGAACAAATTATGCATTCAGAAGCAGAAGAAAATAAATATGCTTTCACAGTCCAGGAATTTTCTTATCAAGCAACAAGGACCTAACCTGGCAACGTCTACATGTTTGGACTAATTATTCCTCTGGAGAACTTTTCGCCTCCCTGCCAACTAGGGACTGGTATCAATAAATACCGAAGCTATTTTTTTTTCAACCCTATAATAACATTGCAAACTTCTTGCTCCAAGGCTGGTAAACAGTAACTTAATAGCTATTATTTTTAGCTTTAACTGTAGTTTATGAACACTTCTTTGTGCCTGGCTCTGGGGTTGGATCTTTACCAGAACAGGCATCATTGTTGGCCTCCAATCACTGTTGGTAGTTGAGAAGGTTGAAGATGTGGAAATCTGAGGGCTACACCCTCTTTGCTGAATGTGTGCAGAACATTTGGTGCAAACGGCATGAAAAATGTAAGAAGCCCCACACGATTCACACCATGTTTGGTTAAAGTGAGCTCAAGAGAAGTTTACTGCAGTTCGCCAAGTTCAGATACCTGAGGTAGGAGAAAAGGAGTGTTTGATTTGCTCACCCTAACCCACCTACACCAAAATACAGGTAATCTTGTCACGTAGTTTTTTTTCTTTAGCTTGGCTTTTTTTGGTACCGTGTTATTGGTATGATGTAGGAATGTAACAATATGAAAATGTATGTGACTTTATTGTGACCAAAACGATCAGTTATTAAATTAGTGTTGAATGTGCTCAAACAGTGCTTTTGCACACATATTGAAATATTTTGAACACACTTTTTTTAAATTACCTTAACAAATATACAAACTTTTAGAATAAGCCACTATTTTGCATGTATTGTACTTTTTCTATGTTGCACATTAGGGTTTTTTAGTATTAGCATTGTATCTGCTCTAATGGCTAAGCATTTGTTATAAGTATTGCTTTGTACTTTAGCACATTAATATTAGTTAAATGAAACAAGCGCAACTACTAAAATGTATCATTTATTATTTCTGGCAGACTTTGTGGCCTCCTCTTCTTTTTAGCTGTCCTTGAACGCACCATAAAATCATCTTTCTTGAATCGCCGAGCAGTGTTGAGAGCACAGCTTGTAGGTTCAATGTGCACAATTGAATGCATTAACTATTTTGACAGCAATGTGTTTAGATTGGGGTATGTTTCTTAATGCGTAAGGATATTAATTTATTTTGTTCTCATATTAGCATTGAAGCTAGAAAGCTGGTGCCAGCCAGTCTGTGAATTTATCAAAGTTCAGTTGACAATAGGCCTTTTTCTATCGAAGACTCTTACTCTTTCCTATTTACCCAGGTAAATAATGTTCCCCCTGTGTTTCCACCAAAAACTACAAATGTAGATTTAGTTATTTAGGAACTTTTTTTTTTTTTTAGTTCCTGCCAGCGAGGTGGACTTTTGGAAGGTTCTTGACACCTTATCGGGGGAGGGCTGTGCTGTCGAACGCTGATTGGTTAAACACAGTTGCCACCATTACAGAATGCTAGACAACTTGTTTATTTCCCATTTCTTGTCTATTTCTACTACAACAAACCTGACAATAGAGAGAGAGAAGAACGAAGTGAAATTTTGAATGGAAAGAAGTTTTGTGGGGCACCTTTGTGCTGAAGAATGCTGACCAGTGGAACTATCTTGCAATGTTTTTACTCAGCTGTAGTCGTTAAACTCTATGCAGTTTAATGTTTCATTATATTTTACAAACTTCATTTTGATGCGCAAATCTACAAGAAGAGGACAGCCTTTTAAACACTTCGCGGAGGAGTATGAAGTATTCAGCTGGACTCGAAGCAACGACCTCGGCTGTTTACTACTCTGAAACTTTGTTGGGGAAATACAAAAAAGTAGACTATACACAAGTGAAAGGAAGGTAAATTTCAGCAAATAACTGTTTACTTTGTGAAACTAGTCAGTGACACTCAATTTGTTTAAGTTATTTGTCTCAACTCGAGTGAATGTGAAATGCACACTGACCTTTATCTGTATGTTTACAGCTAAAGTGGACAAAAAAAGAATCGCCTGCCTGCATAATTTACGGAGACGACAACTTGGACACCACAAACAATAACCCTAACTTACGAACAATTCGGTACTGTTGTTTTATTTTTTATAAATCATATAGTTTTGTATATTATCGCTTTGTATTTCATTTACTTAACTTTTAGTAAATGAACTAACTAAATTTATTATTGTCTGTTTACTTGTGGCATCAGTGTAGAAATATACTAAACCACTCCTCTATACGTCATCAGCCTGATTTGTATAAACTACCCTGAACTGTGAAATGTTGTGGAAATGCAAACCACACACTTCTACAAGAATATTTACTTCCAGGAACTAACCGTCTCAGGAAACAAGTTCCTGAGCTTTTGCTAGAAAAGGGCCTAATCAAGGTTTTTCAATACATTTAATTTAACACAGGTAATACAGTGTTAATAATACCGCTTATTACTTCTCAAATATGTCCTAATCAGCCTCATTATCTGTACCTCTAAAATTAAAAGTATTTTAAAAATAAATGGCGTAATAAACACAGCAGAGGAATCTTTCTCAAGTAAGGAGAAATACATTCACAGCACAAATGAAACAATGAAACATTCAGAAGCAGAAAAAAATATGCTTTTACTGTCCTGCCATTTTTTTGTTGTGCAACCCGGACAAACTGCAACTTTAACCTGTTTAAACTGCTTTTTCCTCTGGATAACTTCTGGTCTACCTACAGCACAACCAGTGATAAACATCAGAAATATCAAGGTCCTTGAAAACCATGTGTTTGTAGTTTACAAGTAACTAGAGTGCTGTACATGGAGACTTGGTCAAAAAGCAAACCTTTCAAGAACAGGGAAACAGTAGTTTTGTGTTTGCAACAAATAAGCAAGCAAAGAGTGTGTCTTGATTGGCTGTGTGAATGGCAATACGGTCTTTAAGTTCTAGGATCCAACATCAAAATCATTACCAAGGATTCAAAATGGCTTCAGAGCAACATCCATTTTGGACTCACGTAAACAGCTGTGGTGTTATATAATTATTTCCTTTACATAACCGTTCCAAGTGTGAGGTTTGAACACAATGGACGACAACAATAAAGCTGGGCATACACAAATCAATTGCCAATTAGGTTCAAATTCAGGTCATGGATGGATGGTGCTTGTTTTACAGCATTCTTGGGAACAATTTACATTTTTAATTTTGTAAGACTAGATATTCCAAATGCAGTACAAGTATTCAGCAGAAATTAAAACCTGGATTAGGCTTCTGTTTAGTCACTAGTGCGTTGCTCCCAACACCGTATTTTTCCTTCTATAGCTCTCTGTCTGGGATGACCGGGTGAGGCGCCTAATGCTTTGTAGTGCTGATTTTATGAAGGTGATCAACCACAACTCTTCCTGACTAGCCATTTAGCTTCCTGAATAGCAAAAGTGAATAATTGTGTGTCTGAAGAGACATCCAGATTATAGTTGGAGCTGGAACATCCGTCACGTATAAAATACATGTGGCTTTTGCAGGAGGAAAAAATAGGAAAGGCTACATATTGGAAATTGTGTATGGAAAAAAAAAAAGCCCATCAAACATAGATTTGAGGTCCGCGTTGTTGTTGATGCGACATAACAGACCTTGAGTTGCACATCAAGCTCCGCAAAGAGGGTTTGGAAAAAGAGGAGCAAGTGACCCTGTAGCCTAACCCAGGCTTCTTGAAGCCCATTACGTTGTTAGCATTTATTTTAGCTTTAACGTTCAGAGAGCACAAATGGCTAAAAAGGTCCTGATAATCTGTAGTTGTTTGAAGCATGATCATCTACATAACAGACTTTTAAAGTCAAGCTGCGGCTGTCAACTGATCCGTTCAGTGTGACAGTGAAACATTAGACGTCAAATCAATCAAATGACGTGATCACTGCATGCCCAGATCAAAAGTTTACTTTTTCCTCAACATAAAACAGGAATATAGGAAAACGGGACAGATTGACAGAAAGTTTACATGGCAAATTTGCACTCAATTTCCTGAGCTATATGAATGAGCTCTTTCAGTAAGAATGGATTGTTAGGTATTACAAATGGATATGGATGCCCATTCCCCAGGGTACAGACCCTTTTTAGAGCTGATGTCATGTACCTACCTACATTTGCCACATTTTTATTTGTGAAAAAAAACCCAAAGGAACAAAAAAAACAATCCTATGCTGGAGCTTGGTTGTTTTTGAACAACGCAATATAAATGTCAAAAAAGGTTTGGCCAGATTGAACCCATTTGTCTTTATTGTAATATATGTGTGGACGCCAAGTGCATGGCACAAACACAGCCATTATTCGGAAGAAAAGTTACAATTAACACTCCACCACGAATCACAACACAATACAGCTAGAAAAAGAATTACATAGGGGTCTACTAGAGCTTAAGGGCAACCTACATTTTTACTCCACTGACAATAGAAAATAAAAAAATGAGTATACTAACTAAATCAAATGTCAGAATAAAACTTGGAACATTCTGAACTTAAATAAAAACAAATTGTGAGTCATCTTTGTATCGGAGAAACTATACAAACGCTGTAGAAAGGGAGAGCGTTTAAAAACGAGCTTTCTTAGCAGGACTGTCAAATTCCTCGCGGACCCTTCCGTAAGTGGAGTTATTACCCGAAGCCATTCCTCTGGCCCCACTCTGACCGAAGCGCTCAGTGCGCTGTAGAGGACAATTAGCCGGGGAAGCAGATCGGGTGGTGTGTGAGTGTGTTCAGTATATGTTGGAGTCAGGGCACAGTTCATGTCCACGTGGAAGCAAATACATGTATATATAGATGCATGTATAGCAAATGGCGTTTTTAGATCACCAACAGATTGACAACAAAAGCAGCAGGCGACACATCCGAAGAATTCCAATATGAAGGTCCACAGGTGCCACAGGTTACATACGGAAAAGGAAGAGAGGGTAATGCTTTCGTTAGTCAGTGCCTCCCTAACAGCCAGCTGCAGTGCATGGCGAGTCACGGCTGAAGTCACTAGTTAGCACATACACTATTTTAGGGCCCTATGAAATCCGCAAGGTGGAAATTTCTGAAAGAATGGCACGTCTTTAAACATTAAGATAGGGTTCGACTTTAAAAACCTAAGACCGATTAGCAAATGATCGGAGTCTAATTAGTTTTCAAAAACAGTGATACAACAAAGTTACTCACAGGTGAGAGGCTGCAATGGGTCTGTTGAAGGCACCGCTCACTATGTTTGTGCCTAAAATGCGTGTTTAAAAATGTGAGCATAAAAACTTTTTTGGAGTAATTCTTCTATATGTTGTTGAAATTCCGAATTCTTTTGAAAAATATGGGCGACATTTGACAGAAATAAAAAAAATTACGCTAGATTTCATAGGGTCCTACGTTGAAAAAAATGAACATGGCATGACTGACTATTAGGGGTGTAACGGTACATGAATACTGTATTTCGGTACGGAGCCTTCGGTTTAGTACAAGCAAACCAAATTCCTGCATTACAAACAATATAAGTAAGAAGTGTTTCTAATAAACTACAAGTGGATTCTAAAGCCAAGTATTGGCTGCATGAGCAGAGATCCAAACATGCATGACATTTTTACAAACTTAGGAACATGCGCACTATCACCAATAAAAGGTGAGGCGTGGAAGCGTACAGAACACTTCCAAGATATTGTGACCAAAATGATCACGGTTAGTAAGTGTTTTATAGGCCTAGATGATTCCCTTTTGATTCCCTAGATTCCCTGCCTAGTATGAAATGAAATAAAAACATTTTAAAAAATCCAAACAATTTTTAAATGTTGCAAAAAAATAAATAAAAACTTTAAATAGACAAAGCTAAATACAGTTTCACCTTTGAAATACGTGTTTGTTTGTTTTTTAAACTACTGTATTTCCTCTAATTGCCGCCGAGCATATAGTATGCGGCTGCCTTGAATTAATGCCGGGTCAAACTCGCTTCGCAAAATAATTAACGCATGCTTAGTATTACCGCCTGGTCAAACTTGTGACGTCACGAGTGACACTTCCCCTGTCATCATTTTCAAAATGGAGGAGGCTGATTTCAATACCTGTAATTTGAAATCGCATGAAGGGAAGAACATTAAGAGGTATTCGGTAGGATTTAAGGTCCAAGCTATTGAATACCGGTATGCTAAAAAGAACAGTAAGCAACTATGTTTTATTAATATACCTGTGGAGACGTGGAGCCGACGGTCCGACAGACAAGCAGGACACGCTGGAGCCCGGCCCAAGATGGCGGCGACAGCGAGCGAGCGGAGGAGCGGAAAAGCGACCTAGACTGAGGTTTTATTGAAAAATAATCAAAATCTAACTGCTCAAGCCATGTCCTTCCTTGGTGGTCCTGGGAACCAGCAAGACGACTGCTTGAGACAGTCACAATACTGTAGCTGCGTGTGTCAAATATGAGTCATTAAATGCCTCCTGGAGGTAGAGGGCGCTAGTGATCCTTCTTGAGACTACTCGGCTCCAGAAGAAGTGACAATGAGTGACGTGATATGTGCTGGGACGGATATGACGCGGGGGTGCACGACGAGCCTTTTAGGATGTAACACTCCCATGCTGGCTATGTAAACAACCAGGCTGAAATAAAGCATGTTACAGTCCTAAATACCCAGTATTTATACAATAACACTTCCTGGTGGCAGCGGTGGGATAAAGAGATCACCCAAGGAGCAGAACGGGAGGGGGAGTTGGCAGAGGATAATTCTGTCATCGCCCGCACTTGAGGAGCCAGGCTAACTGATAGCAGTTTTCTAAATTGGCATTTCAATCGAAGCAGGAGGTAATAAAGGAAGATCTCCATCGAGACAGAGATACTTTTAAAACTGAAGAAAGATAAGGAAGACTTCTATTAACAAGTTATCGATGCTTTTGATCAGAAGGAGCTGGCATGGGCTTAATTTATAAGTAATGGTAAGACCATACTAACGTTTTTTTAATTAAATGTGGTTTTCATGATGGTATCCTTAAATCACACTCAAATTATTACTGCATGCCTTTGGTAAGTGAGAAGAAGTTTTAAAATAATTGTGCATGCTTACTTTTAACGCATACCTTTGGTAAGCGCAGGAGAAGCGGTTTTAAATTAATTAGCGCCCCGGCGGCAATTCAAGGAAATACGGTATGCATACCAAAGTCCCCTTGCTTTCAATTTGCGGCCCTTGTTGGGAAAATTTAGTCCAGCGCTGACATAAATAGACAAGTAGATAAGAAAAGTTATAAGCTGAAAGTATTAGCGCTGCATTTCAGACAATAAAGGACCTTAAATATACTAAAAATCTGCAATTGGCTGGCGAAAATGGATGGGACATAAAAAATAAAAAATCATTTCTAAGTTAAAACTATCACACTTGCATTCATGCATTATTTAACTTTATAAAAAACAAACAAAAAAAAACCCAACAACTAGTTTTAGAGTTTGCATTTTGTACTCTTTCTGCCCAGAAAATGAACTGACCTGCGACACTAATACCGAGAAACGTATTAAACCATAGGATGTCATACCGTTACACCCCTACTGACTATGGTGATGACGGACAACAGAGGTTTTGTTTAAATATGTAGTGAATAAACTTAAAGTAAATTGTAAAGGTTCCTTGAACCGGCTGGAGGTATTCATTTGCGGTACACGTTAAAACATGATGTACTGCATGGATAAAATGCAAGTCTTGTCTCCATCGGATAAAAGGTCAGCACTGGGCTGAACATAAACATTTTTTTTTGTTACATGGGGTTAACACACAAAATGTATGTCCAGGGTACCTTGACAGTGGTTTCTGGCTAAACTTAGGTATGTACTGCTCATGAAGTGAATATATTCAAGGCAGCATGTCTCAAAAGACAACTACACAAATGTGAAGGAGGGTGCAACTTGCTATTGACAAGATGACTTTGAACTGTCAACTATTTATACAAATTTTCATTTTTAGGTAGGAAAGAATGTAATTGTCGTTAAAGGTTAGGGCTGGGCGTTAAAATGATATCAATACACATAATCTACATTTTAAAAAAATGTGTTAAATTTTCTTCGTCGGAAAAAATTGCAAAGCAAGGCTGCTTGCATGATCACTGATCAGCCAATCAGGTTAAAGTATCAACTATCAAGTTTGGATGTGCCCTGTTGTCTCGCAGTAGATTCTTTAAATGGAAAAGAGAAACTAAAAAGGAGTGCTGCGTAGACATTGTTAACTTTAGATAAATCATAGACAGTATGGCAGGTTTATTGTTTTTAGATTTTTTTTTTTTTTTTTTTTTTAAAAGGGACCATATTCAGACTAATTTTGTCTGTAAATTATGTGAGCCGCTCATCCCCACCAAGACCGATAGTGCCACACCACCTTAACTTAAGAGGTTATTGTTAAATCTTTAATGTGATTCTAGAGTATTTTCAATGGTTGTGTTGACACTTTCCTTTCGGTCTTGATAGATGAGGGGGATTATAATCAGAGGGAGGTTACATTTGTACATTTAGGATATTTTTCCCCTGCTCCTTATTTTCAATAAGTCATAAAAAAATATAAATGATTATTGATACTGACCGCAATAAAACACATATTGTGATACAATTGTCAGCCATATAGCCCAGCCCTATTATACAGTTGTGATCAAAATGATTCAACCCCCACACAATTTTGGCGTTTTAGCAAGTTGAACATTTAGTCCGTATTTTGTTTATAGTCATATCAAATAAAGATGTGTCAAATAGACAAATGCAATTTAAATTGTAACACTGTATTTTACAAAATACCATAAAAGGACATTTTTCTTAATATCTCATTGACAAAATTATTCAACCCGCTAGTTACATGCATCCTTAGTACTTAGTAGAACACCCTTTGGCAGTAATTACATCCTTCAAATGTGATACATAAACGGACACAAGCTTCTTGCAACCATCTACAGGTATTTTAGCCCATTCCTCTTGGGCAAAGGCCTCCAGTTCATTCATATTCTTGGGCTTGCGTGCTGCAACTGCCTTCTTCAAGTCCCACCACAGGTTTTCTATAGGATTTAGGTCTGGCGACTGTGAAGGCTACTCCAGAGTCTTCCAGCCCTTCTTCTGCAACCACTCTGATGTTGATTTGGAGGCATGCTTGGGATCATTGTCGTGTTGGAAGGTCCAACGTCTCCCAAGCCTCAGCTTCATCACTGACTTCATGACATTTGCAGCTAATATAACCTGGTAAGAAATAGAATTCATAATGCCTTGAACACGATGGAGATTCCCGGTACCTGAGGCAGAGAAACAGCCCCAGAGCATGATTGACCCCCCACCATGCTTAACAGTAGGCAAGGTGTTCTTCTCCTTGTAAGCTTCATTTTTTCTCCTCCGGACATAACTTAGATTCATAGGCCCAAAGAGTTCCAGTTTTGTCTCATCACTCCATAAAACGGTTTCCCAAAACATTTGGGGTTTGTCCAGATGATTTTTGGCGCGCCTTATTGTCTGGGACAAAACCTGCGTTCCCCCCCTCTGCAATGTCCTGTTGTAGTTCCTCAGCTGTTACCCGGGGGTTTTTCACCACTGTACTGTACATTTCAAATACCGGACAGCAGTTGCACACAGCATCCTCTTTCTACCACGCCCAGGTAGTGTTTCCACTGTGCCTTTAGCTTTAAACTTGCGAATTATGCTCCCAAATGTGTCTCTTGGAATGTATAATGTCTTTGCTATTTTCTTATATCCATATCATTTCTTATGAAGAGAAATTACCTCCTCTCACTCCCTGGACTTCACCATGTTGCAAATACACCATTGACCATCTACAAGAAGCTGAGCGTCAGTCTTTTTCAATCAGTTTAATTGTTGCTCCTTATGGTTCTAATTACATCTACAGGTGTTTTCAACACCTGATTGAAAAGACCTTATTCAAATTCTGTTCTTAAGAGTTATGATCTTCAAGGGGTCGAATAATTTTGTCAATGAGATATTAAGAGAAATGACACTGTTTGGTATGTTACAAAATATAATATTGTAATTCAAGTTGCATTTGTCTATTTTATGCATCTTTATTTGATATGACTATAAACAAAATACGGAATAAATGTCCAACTTGCTAAAACACCAAAATTGTGTGGTGGTTGAATAATTTTGATCACAACTGTAGGTGCAAACAAGAGTATGACCAACTTCTACTTCAACTCAAATCCATCTGAGCAAAAAACAGGTAGCACTATTTCACAACGCCGTGTCCCTCCCCAGGAGTTAGAAATTGAGTCTTAAGTGACTTCTCTTTCTGTTTATTTGCTAGACCGCCAGCCTGCACTAAACACACTTCTGTAGAGGAAAAAAAGGTAGGGAGCCAAATGTTATCCAAGACAAACGCAAATATGTGTCACTAAGTTGTACAAAAAGGAGCACAAGAACATTTCTTCTCATGGCTGATTTCGCTTGTAAGTGCTAGCACAGCATGGAAGACTTACTTGAAAATATGAGGGCACGCTGTCAACAATATAAAAAGGCTTACATTAAAACATGCACACCGTTCTGTCTACTGCCAAGAAAAAGTGCCTGTCCAGCTCACAAGAGACAGGGCTTGCAAAAGTGTGATATGTGAGAAGTATTAGAATTTAGTACAGGCTGGTGACTAACTTTTAAGTTTATCCACTGATAAACAATCCTGAGGGGGGCTGGCTTGCCAGTAAAGAACATTTGTATCTGCAAGTATCGACAGCATACGTAACCAACTGGCACCTCCCATCGGAACCAAGCAAACGTTTAAAGAACACTAATCAGTTCAGAGTCTTTTCCCACTGAAGGGAAAGGCCAAACACTAGCTCCATCAACTACTGAGCTTCCTGGAAACGGGATACATTACCATTTCGTTGCTCAACATGGATCCTGGAGATGGCTGCTGCCCCTCAAATCCCATTCCACTCAATGAGAAGTTCTGGGTGACGGTGGTAAAGGACATATCTGAAAAGGACAACAAACCAGTCAAAAACAAAAGTGCAGGAAAAAAAACGAAACAGATCCTCTCTCAGAGGTGGGGGAAATAATCGATTTTTAGATGCATCACATTTCGGACATGACAAATTATAAAATCCAATAATGAACGTCAATAATATATTAATTTATTGTAAATAAAGTAATGCAGACAGTTATAAAATTTGGCTGACTGCAGCGAGACACCTCAACGACAGATCCGACCAGCTCCTTTACTATTGGGGATTTATGGTCCACTTTGCAACAAATTTTCATCAATACATGTGGGAATTAATTTAACCGTTTCTTATTCCAAATGAATAGTTTTATTTTTATTGCAAGTGATAAACGCTTATTTAGTGAAACAAAAAGAAATGTAAAACTGCATCAATATACATGAATTAAAGATGCAATAATAATCAAATTTGGGGTTGTGGAGGAGACCCGGCCCCAAGTGGAGGAGTTCAAGTACCTTGGAGTCAGCTCAGCTCAATTCCTATATTACTTCAAAGAAATCTGGTTTCGTTTAATATAATTCTACCCACACATTTAATAAAGTCAAATACAAATAAGACAGAATTTCTAGGCGCAGTCAGGGTGTTGAGGGGATCTGGTTTGGTGGCTGCAGGATTAGGTCTCTGCTTTTTGCAGATGATGTGGTCCTGATAGCTTCTTCTGGCCAGGATCATCAGCTCTCATTGGATCGGTTCGCAGCCGAGTGTGAGGCGACTGGGATGGGAATCAGCACCTCCAAGTCAAGAGTCCAAGGTTCTCGCCCGGGAAAGGGTGGAGTGCCATCTCTGGTTGGGGAGGAGATCTTGCCCCAAGTGGAGGAGTTCAAGTATCTTTTTCACGAGTGAGGGAAGAGTGGATCGTGAGATCGACAGTCGGATCGGTGTGACGTCTTCAGTAAAGGACGCAGTATCGATCCGATGTGGTGAAGAAGTAGCTGAGCCAGAAGGCAAAGCTCTCAATTTACCGTTTGATCTACGTTCCCATCCTTACCTATGGCCATGAGCTTTGGGTTATGACCGAAAGGACAAGATCACGGGTACAAGCAGCCAAAAATTAGTTTCCTCCGCCGGGTGGTGGGGCTCTACCCTAGAGATAGGGTGAGAAGCCCTGCCATCCAGGAGCTCAAAATAAAAAGCTGCAATTACTCCACATCGAAAGGAGCCAGATGAGGTGGGTCAAGCATCTTGTCAGGGTGCCACCTGAACGCATCCCTAGGGAGGTGTTTAGGGCACGTCCGACCGGTAGGAGGCCACGGGGAAGACCCAGCACATGTTGGAAAAACTGTCTCCCGGCTGGCCTGGGAATGCCTCGGGATCCCCCGTGAGGAGCTGGACAAAGTGGCGGGGGGAGGGAAGTATGGGCTTCCCTGCTTAGACTGCTGCCCCCGTGACCCAACCTCGAATAAGCGAAAGAAGATGGATGGATGGATAATAATCGATTTTTAATTGAAACGTGAGGAGCCAGATGAGGTGGTTCAGGCATCTGGTCAGATTCCCACTTCTCTCCTCTCTACTTGCCTTCAGTTTAATTCTTAAGTTATATTTAATGAACATTTAATCCAAATCCACTTTATTCATATATAGGACTATTAACTAATACTGTTTCCAAAGGGCTGCACGTCATGAACCAAAAGGTTGTTCTGACAAGAGGGCAGAGCAATTCATAGTTTTTGGTCCATCACAAAAAAAAGACCCGGTCTTCCCTCGTCTAAAATCTTAGTTTAGTACAGCAAGTTGGCACTGGCCTCAGAAGCCAATGCAGGTAGTAAAGAACTGTTTGTTTAAAAGACCAAAAAATTACCAATATAAGGGAAAAACAAGTTGCTATTGAAGCCTAGTCTTGTCTATATATATATTTATAACACCAAGGATTTGCAAAGTTTGCTAGTAAATATAAAATTGTACAAATCTCATGGAGATTTCAGAGCCATTTTGAGAGATAATAAGCAAGCCAGTCTTGTGATCTTTGACGTCCCCATGGGGACTACCACTCCGCTCCCTTCACCAGCAACAAGGCTATCATGCAGATTTTGTGAGAGCCAACAATTACTTTTGGAAAAATTTTGATCCAGAATCTTATGTTATTGCGCTATACAAGGAGGAATAACACAATTTAAACGCGGTGTGCTAAACAGATCCAGCTTTAGTTAAACATTAAGCATTATTTAGCAGTATTGCTTTATTGCTTAAGTGCTGAACAAGAAATACAAACTACGAACATGATAAAAGGATCACTTACTGCACTCACTTGGATGACGACTGATAGGATGTTCTTTCCCGTTTGGATGAAGAATTAATCAATTCACCCAAAGGTTTGAAAAAATAACTAAAAGTTGCAGCACACGCTCGTCTTTGTTCTCTCTCCCCATTTACGGCTGTAAGTTTAATGTCACATATGAAGCACTTCTCAATTTATGGCCAATACCTCCTATTACCCAGATGAGAGGCATGATTTATAGTCTAGAATAACTTTCACCAGCTGATATAGTTAAAGTGCAGAGGCGCTCCTTTTGTGACACCATCTGATACCAAATCTACGGTAATTGCCAGACACGATCGTAAGCGAACTATTCAAATTGGTCGTCTGAAATTGTATCATTTTGTGGATGTTAAGACGGTATTTTCACAAATTTGCGGATTGGAAACACAATTGGATATGGTTTAACGGATACAATGGAACACAATTCAGAATATTTAAAGTCAACTTGTTTTACCACTCTACTGGTACTTTAAAGACCATTGTCTAAAATGACGCCAAGGGTGGGGGCTGTGAGATGAAAGAGTTCTTGAAAAGGGTCAAGTCTAGTAAAGGATCGATCCAGCAACATTAGTTTCCTTCCCATTAAGCTTTAACAAATTCTGAGCCAACCAGGCCTGGAAATATTTTCGTTTATTGGATAGTGGCAGGTGTACTTGACACGTATCTGCATAAAAATGACACGCGATCCCATGCTTTTAAAATCTTGCACCGAGTGGGATAATATTATGGGCAAACAGGATGGGCCCAAGAATTGATCGCTGACGGTCTACACAGTCAAGGGGGACAGTGGACGACGTGAAGTCTTCCCAGTCTTAAGGAGGCATCTACCTGACAGGTATGAGCTGAACCACTTCAGGGAAGTCCCCCTGACATCCACACAGTCAAAATAATTACGTGTTCAACTGTGTCAAAAGAAGCCAGTCATTAAAACATTTAAAAGTGTAGACTATGTTCTAAGGAAGGCTTTTTAGCCTTACTGGAAAGAACCAAAAATGCCACTGGTGTCGGGGGGGGAAAAAAGGCAGTATGAGTGCAAGTACACACTTCTCTAAAATGGGAAGTTTGAAGTTAGAGGGTAATTTAAAAAAAAAATAGAAGGGTTATTTAGGAAGTCTTTTTAAGCAAGCGTTTCATTCATTGTTGAACATTGACAAACCAAAGAAATGAACTTGCCTCCCATGCCCATTGCACTAGAAGAAGTCATTCTCATCTCTCTCTCCCTCTGAAAATAAATACATTTAAAAAGTATGTCACAACTTGATCAGCGTTGTATTTGTCACTATGTTTACAAGTCAAACTTACGTCCATGAAGTTGTTCATCATATAGTTCTCCTCACGCTGACGCCGCAACTGTTCTTCCACCTCTCGTTTACGTAGCATCTCCTCCTCCCTCCTGCGACGCTCTTCCTCTTGTCTACTCACAACAGACATCTTTAACAAAGAGCAAACTAAAAAGGTATGCGCCGTTAAAGTCCAGTGGACTTCAATACCTTAACTGCATCTCCTTCCTCTTCTGCATCTCCTGACTGTGCATCTCTTCCATGCGCCGAAGTTCCTCTTGTCGCCTGAGCAGATCTGCAGATATAAATTAGATTTTATACATGTCCTCTATGGTTGCTTGGGTCAAGGACAACTGCAAAGATCTGATGTGACGGCAGGATCACCGGTCCTTCCTACCTTGGCGGAGCATGTTGGCCTGGTGCTCATGGTAGGCATCCTCCATCTCACTCTCGAGCTTCTCACGAGCCTCGCGCATGTTTTTCTCCACTTGCTGCCTCTGTTGCTTCTCCATCTCGTCAAGGGACTTCCAACGCTTAGAGTACTCGAACTCAAAGGTGCCTGGCCGGGCAAAGCGAGGAGGTTCTTCGCGCTCTCTGTTACGATAAAAGAAAAAGGTAAAATAAGCCACAAATATTACTTTGTTGAATCCAATTAAGTCAACATGTTTTTAACATAAATAGGTTAAATTGGTGTCTGAGAGATAAAAAGATAAATAGAGATGCATGGAGTACCGTATTTTTCGGATTATAAATCGCTCCGGCCAAAAATGCATAATAAAGAAGGAAAACATTTATGTCGCACTGGAGTATAAGTCGCATTTTTGGGAGAAGTTTATTTGATAAAATCCAACACCAAAAATAGACATTTAAAAGGCAATTTGAAATAAATAAGGAATAGTGAACAACATGCCCTACCCTAACCCTAACCCAACTAACCCTAACATAAGTGTAAGTTATGACGCATAAATAACCAACAGAGAAGGTGCCCTGTATGTCAACGTAACATAATATGGTAATAGTCATTCAAATACCTATAACATATAGAACATGCTATATGTTTACCAAACAATCTGTCACTCCTAATTGCTAAATCCCATGAAATATTCTTCCTCGATGTCGCTTCTAAACAACTCGGCCAACTCCAAAGGTACGCGCCGCTTCCTCTTGTCGTTTTCTGCTGCATATTTCACTACGTCCAGCTTGAAATCTGCAGTACATGATTTCCTTTTCGGTGCCATTTTTGTTCAGCCCTTCTCAGTTTTATAAATTACCGCCAACGTTAAAATTATTTATTTTAATAGCTACGGCAGTATCATATTGCAGTTAGCATCCCATGACCCACAATGCACTTCTGCCATGACCCGCCCCCGCCGAATTCTTATTGGTTTACGTGTGTGTGACGATTGCTGAAATTTTCGTTGTCTCTTCCGCGAATGAGATGAAAAAACGTTTTGAGTGATTAACCATAATTTATGATGACTTAACTCCTAACAAAGTGACCACCGTATTTTTTGGAGTATATGTCGCTCCGGAATATAATTCGCACCTGCCGAAAATGCATACTAAAGAAGGAAAAATACATGTATAAGTCGCATTTTGGGGGGAAATTTATTTGATAAAACCCAACACCAAGAAAAGAAATTTGAAAGGCGATTTAAAATAAATAAAGAATAGTGAACAACAGGCTGAATAACTATGTTATACAACGCATAAATAACCAACTGAGAAGGTGCCTAGTATGTTAACGTAACATATTATGTAAGTCATTCAAATAACTAACATATAGAACATGCTATAAGTTTACCAAACAATCTGTCACTCCTAATCGATAAATCCCGTGATATCTTATACGTCTAGTCTCTTACGTGAATGAGCTAAATAATATTATTTGATATTTTACGGTAATGTATTAATAATTTCACACATAAGTGGCTCCTGAGTATAAGTCAAACCCCCGGCCAAACTATGGAATAAACTGCGACTTATAGTCCGAAAAATACGGTAATCATGAATTAATCACAATTTATTATGACTTGAACAAAGCAACTAATCGTGAATTAACTATGGACAAAATGCAATTAACCGCAATTAAATAATCTAATCGCTTAACAGCCTGAGTTATGAAATAACAAATGTAATTCGGACAAAACATTTTAGGTTGATTCATGTGGGTCTGCTTACGCTTGATATCTGAGGTTCTTCTGTGCCAGTTTCTCAGGAAGTCCATCTTCATCATCGTACTGCTCAAGGGGCTCCACAACTATGGGTCGTGGTGACCTGAAAAGATGGAAGCAAAAACTTTAAGTCTAACATGATTAAATTTAAAACAGTGTTTGAAAAAGAAGTACTGAAGAAGTACGAAGAGGAAAGAGAGTGATGCCCTCAGCACAATGGTAACATAGTAACAATGGTACTATCGTATTGTTACTGTACAAGAGTTTTTCATGTTTTTGTTTATATAGTATTGTTCTTGTATTATATTGTTTATGTTAAATGTGGAATGAGTGAAAGGTGTTGGGATATTATAAGCATCTGCTTCATCCAACCCCTTTTCAAGCCTTGCATGATTATCTCTGCCAAAATGGAAAAAATGGGGGAAAAAAAAAGTGTTTTGTTGTACTGTGCAAAAAAATCAATAAAGTCTCCCAAGGTCCCCCTGAGTACCAAAGCATCCGCAAAGAGTCAACTTACGTGGTGAGCAGAAAGACGCCCTCGTTGCATCGATCCAGGGCCTTTCTGGCCGCAGGCTTGGAAGCAAACTCCACAATACCCTTGCCGGTGGAGCGTCCGCGGTCGTCAACAATGACAATGGCCCTTTCCACCAACCCAAACTGTGAGAAAGCCTCCTCCAGAAGCTCGTTGGACACATAGGGTGACAGATTCTTGATGGAAAGAGCCGCAGAGTGTGTGGCAAACCGTACGCGGAGGGTTCTGCCCTTCATTGGCGTGTCATCAAGCTCCACTTTTGCTATCTCGGCCAAGGCACGAGACTCCTTCAAATGAAGCACACATTTAATAAGAGGAATGGTCAACCTAAACAAGCCTGTGTTGGTGATGTTCGCGTTCAAACTTCAACCTACCAGTCGAATGAAAGCAAAGCCTTTGGCCTTGTTAATGAAGACCTCACTTGGCTCGCCATATTTGGCGAAAAGCTTCCTGAAATTCTCCTCTGTGATGTCATTGGGAAGATTGCCGACGAACAGACGGCATCGCTGTGTGTATGTTTTCTCGCCAGGCTTTAGCAACATGGACAATGGCGCCTTGAAATCCTGTGAAATATTGAAATGTATTTAAAAAAAAAAAAGTTTATTTATAAATTTCAACAATTACGAACAGTACAAAACAGCGCCAGGGGGTTGTAAATTCAAAATAACAAAAATAAAATACAAAATACAAAATATATATATATATATGTATATATATATATATATATATATAATAAACAAAGTGAAAAGCCATAGGCTCATTCAGATTCATTAAATAACTTAAATTTGGAACACAGTATCATCGTTTTCACAAAGAGAGCGTTTTAATGTAAAGTTCAAAATCTTTTTTAAAGGCACAAAGATAGGTCGGGTATTGAGAAACTTACATTTATGAATTTAAAACTTAGCCAATAGAATAATGAGGTTGCAAAGGTAGAATTCCTTTTCAAATTTTTGTTCACACAGTGTAAAACCAAAAATCACATCTTTAAAGCAAAGCACAAATTAGTCATGAATATTGTCCACGATGAAGCGAAGCGACAGATGCCCTGCCATGGTGATCGAGTGTTTTCACAAGTCCAAAACAAGTGGTTAACAGTCTCTGGATGTATGTTACAAAAGGTGCAGGTAAAATCAATGTCCTTCTTGTATCTAACCATATCAGTGTTTACAGCAGGGGTCACCAACGCGGCACCCGCGGGCACCAGGTAGCACGTAAGGACCAGATCAGTCGCCTGCTGGCCTGTTCTAAAAATAGCTCAAATAGCAGCACTTACCAGTGAGCTGCCTCTATTTTTTTAAATTTTATTTATTTACTAGCAAGCTGGTCTCGCTTTGCTCGACATTTTTAATTTTAAGAGAGACAAAACGCAAATAGAATCTGAAAATGTTAAAGACTTGGGTCTTCACTTGTTTAAATAAATTAATTTACTTTCAGAAAGACAATTTTAGAGAAAAAAATATAACCTTAAAAAATTATTTTAGGATTTTTAAACACATATACCTTTTTACCTTTTAAATTCCTTCTTCTTTCCTGAAAATTTAAATCAATGTTCAAGTCTTTTGAATTTCTTTTAAAATGTTTGTTCTGGAAAATCTAGAAGAAATAATGATTGTCTTTGTTAGAAATATAGCTTGGTCCAATTTGTTATATATTCTAACAAAAGGCAGATTGTTTTTTAACCTATTTAAAACATGTCATAAAATTTTTGAAATGAATCTTAAGCAGGAAAAATTACTAATGATGTTCCATAAATTCTTTTTTTAATTTTTTCAAAAAGATTCGAATTAGGTATTTTTTCTATTCATTTTTTTCGGTTGAATTTTAAAGAGTCGTAATTGAAGATAAACTATGTTTCAAAATTTAATTTTCATTTTTTTCGTGTTTTCTCCTCATGTAAACCGTTCAAGTGCTTTTTTCCATCATTTATTCTCTACAAAAAACCTTCCGTAAAAGGAAAAAAAATGTACGACGGAATGACAGACAGAAACACCCATTTTTTTTTAATATATATATAGATTTATTAAAGGTAAATTGAGCAAATTGGCTATTTCTGGCAATTTATTTAAGTGTGTATCAAACTGGTAGCCCTTCGCATTAATCAGTACCCAAGAAGTAGCTCTAGGTTTTGTTGTAAGAATTTCACCAATTATACGTCATTTCCATTGTGCGCAAGCAATTTGCATATCGCAAGACGATATTTAAGATGAGATTTTGTGGATGGTTTAGTCAGTAACCCTATATTATTATGCTTTATAAATAGTAAACCAAGTTGTGGTAGTAGTTTAGTCAGTAGTTTAGTCGTGGATGTACACTTTATCTTGGTTAGGGTTGGACTGATTTGAGGGCTATACTCAGTTATATTGTCCCGACTACAAATGAATAGATTTACATAAGTATTTAATAAATTATTTTGACACCAAAAACATGTATTTGCGCCCATTGATTTGCAAAATGTGCACCACACATTATTCAAATATATTGCTGGAAGCAATTTGCAAAAAGATTGCGCATTATAAAAATTGCTCACATTGGTGTTGTGCCTACAACAGTTTCAAAAAGGTTGATGACCCCTGCTTTACAGGGTAATGACGATGAATGATTTTGAAAGATATCTCTTTGACTTTGTTGGTAAGTAAATACCTGTTAGGAAGGGACCCAACAGATGTCGTTTACAACCTTCTTCCAGAGGGCAATTACATAGGAAACAGACATACAATCATTTTGGAATAAGCAGCGGATTTTTCTGATCGAAGCAAAGTTTCCCCACAGGAGTGTCAAGTGGATCATTCACCATTTTTACAGCATAAAAAGGTGGTGTGTAAGCCCTGTACAACATAACACCTGTTGGAATGGCATCAAATACGATGGCAAATTGTTTGGGAGTCACAGGCAGTGCCGGCCCAAGCCTCCCTCCATGGGGCCCTAAGCAAAATTTGATTTTGGGGCCCTTCATTTCTGCCAATAATATTGATTGTTGATCATTCACACCTACTATAAACTCAATGCGGCTCTGGCAGTGTTGTTTACATTACCCTATTGTCAGCCTGGCATGTCTTTACAAATGACATGCATGTCATTTATAAAGATATGGGGGTGGCCCCGTTAAGAACATAAATAATACCAATGAATGAACGAATGATGTCCAGAGTGCCACATATGGTTCCTAATTTTAAAATGTAGAAAACATTCAGCTACAAGAGTGGCCTGGGGTTGAACAGTCCAAGTGATAAAGCTTTGTATTTACAGTAAAAGTGTCATCTTGTCTCATCACATCAGTCTTGTACATATTAGTCTCTAATTGCTAGTTTATATTTTTAGTTAGTTAATTGTTCATATTTAATGTTTACTTTGTACAAAGAGAGCGCAATCTACTGAAGTTAAGTTCCATGTATGTTAAACATAACTGTACAATAAAGCTGATTCTGATTCACTTTAATATTTTTGGTAACAAAAACCTGAAACAGCAATTTGCAAAAATAATTCGTATTGCAAGAAAACCAATAAAGTGCAACAATAAAATCACTTAAATATATATAAATAGGAACAAATGAAATTGTACAAAAAACAACATAATTAAATTAAATATCAAGCAAATACTTAAATAATATTAATTTACAGAGTTACCAGAAACAAGGTAACATAACGGTTTATAAACAAATATAAAGTTACTACATATTAAAACTATGTAAATGTACATAACGATGTGTAAAAAATTTTGGGGGGGAAAAAATCTAAATAAACTACCTTCATTCACACATTTGACCATCACATCACAGTTTTGTTCCTCTGTTCTTCACCACCCACACCACTCCACCCAGTCCTTTAAACCTGTGCTTCCTGGCTTTTCTGGAAGCAAAGTCATTTCTGACATCACTGTAAGAAATCTGATGGCCGAATTTGTTATTAATACTAATCACTGCCAGTCCACTCAGTCTTTCTTGAGCCATGGAAGATCTCAAGTAGTTTTATATTAATTTGAGCTTGGAAAAGCTCCGCGCTGCAGATGCAAAAAATTAAAAAAAAGAATTTTTTGTTCATTGCTTTTGGAGGCCCCCTGGTGGCCGCGGGACCCTGGTCATAGGTATCTTAAAATGGTTGAGAAATTCTTGGTAATTAAAAAGTTGACCTTCCTTATTGAAAAGCTGACTCACTAATATAATGTTATTGTTGAACCAATTGATGGGGATCGCCGGCGATGTATTGTTCGTGAAGTAATCAAAAAAACATGACGTAACTGGGGTGGGGGATTGTATTTTCACCGTCGCCATCTTTACTTCTCGAGGACACACGCTAGTGTCGTCGAACTCGATACAGCGCGACCACGGAGCTAAACATACAACTGTCGCTATTCCTCCACTTCATAAGGGTGGAGTTAAACTAATCAATACATTTTGTGAAAGTAAAATGAACAACAACGGTCAAAACACCAAGAGATTACATAGGTTTATGACGAAGGCCTTTAGACAAAATGGCGGACGGATGAAATCGCAAACACTGGGTGCGTTTGATTCATCCCCCACCTTCGCGTTGTTGTCAAGACAAAAGGGAGGTACGTCTTTTTGCTGAACGAGCGCTTTGTCGCACCGCCCCTGCGGGATGCTTAGCTAATCAAGTTAAACACCCATGCAGCAGAGATCAAAACACCATCGTCGACATTTTATAGGTTTCAACTAAAAAAAAATATGCATATTGAAATCAAAACTAACCTTTGTTTGACTGTCATCCGAACTTTTGCCCGCTGCATCCTCTTCTGGGTCTTGACTGCTATGAGGCCCGGTTCTCTGGTCATGTTGCGGGCCTCCCCTCTGGTTTTGCTGCTGACCCATCCTCTGGTCCTGTTGAGGGCCCCTCCTCTGGTTTTGATGCTGACCCATTCTCTGGTCCTGGTATTGGCCTCCCCTCTGGTTTTGTTGCTGACCCATCCTCTGGTCCTGGTATGGGCCCCCCCTCTGGTATTGTTGCTGACCCATCCTCTGGTCCTGGTATGGGCCTCCCCTCTGGTTTTGTTGCTGACCCATTCTCTGGTCCTGTTGTGGGCCCCCCCTCTGGTTTTGTTGCTGACCCATCCTCTGGTCCTGTTGTGGGCCTCCCCTCTGGTTTTGCTGTTGATCCATTCTCTGGTCCTGTTGTGGGCCTCCCCTCTGGTTTTGCTGCGGACCCATCCTCTGGTCCTGTTGTGGGCCTCCCCTCTGGTTTTGCTGTTGATCCATTCTCTGGTCCTGTTGTGGGCCTCCCCTCAGGTTTTGCTGTTGATCCATTCTCTGGTTCTGTTGCTGGCCCGTCCTCTGGTTCATCTGGTTTTGTTGCTGTCCCGGGGTCAGGTTCGGTTGAATTTGTTGCTGGACCGGGGTCAGGTTCGGTTGAATTTGTTGCTGGCCCGGTGTCAGGTTCGGTTGAATTTGTTGCTGGCCCGGTGTCAGGTTCGGTTGAATTTGTTGCTGGCCAGGTGTCAGGTTCGGTTGAATTTGTTGCTGGCCCGGGGTCAGGTTCGGTTGAACTTGTTGCTGGCCCAGGGTCTGGTTCGGTTGAATTTGTTGCTGACTTGGGGTCTGCTTCGGTTGACTTTGTGGCTGACTTGGGGTCTGCTTCGGTTGACCTTGTTGCTGGCCCGTGGTCTGCTTCGGTTGACCTTGTTGCTGTCCAGGGGTCTGCTTCGGTTGACCTTGTTGCTGCTTCGGTTGACCTGGTTGACCAGGGGATTGCTTCGGTTGACCTGGTTGACCAGAGGATTGCTTCGGTTGACCTGGTTGACCAGAGGATTGCTTCGGTTGACTTTGTTGCTGACCAGGGGATTGCTTCGGTTGACTTTGTTGCTGACCCGGGGTTTGCTTCAGTTGACTTTGTTGTTGACCAGGGGATTGCTTCGGTTGACTTTGTTGCTGACCCGGGGATTGCTTCAGTTGACTTGGTTGCTGACCCGGGGATTGTTTCAGTTGACTTGGTTGCTGACCCGGGGATTGCTTCGGTAGACTTTGTTGCTGGCCCGAGGATTGCTTCGGTGGAATTTGTTGCTGGCCTGGGGTCTGCTTCTGTTGCTGCTGGCCTTGGTTCTGCTTCTGTTGCTGCTGATTCTGCTGTTGGCCGGTCCTCTGGGCCTGCTGGTTTTGTTGCGGGGCTCCCTTCTGGTCCTGCTGCGGATCTGACTTAGGACTGGTCAGCCCAAATTGATTTTGCTGCTGTCTGTTAGCATTTGCATTAGGCGACTTAAGATGCTGGTTCAGCTGGGGCGATGCTACTTCCTTGCGCTGATTGTTGGGCTCGATGGCCGGGATTACCGGCGAAGAAGCCGGCTCCTGCTTGATGGGTGTCTGCTGCTTCTCCATCGGTCCTTGCATGGTGAGAGCAGGCCCGGGGCTCGGCGGTGGGATGATGGCTGGCTTCTGTTGAGTCGCCTGCTGTCCATTGTTGGACGACCTATTGAAGTTACTATTCTGTCCTCTTTGGTGGTGGTTTTGGAAAGGGTGGTTCCTCATTTGGGGGTTAAAACCACCGCGCATCGGACCACCGACTCCACCACCTCTGCGAGGCTGGAATTGATTCATTCCCATGCCGTTGCGATTATTATAATATCGAGACATCGCTATTTACTACCGACTACGTATATAGAGTAGCACTAAACGCCGTAAAGCTCACAAACACGACGCTCGCTCTGGGTTAGAACGTGTCAAAGATGGCTGCCGACGGTTGCGCTGCAAAAGACTTCTTTCTTCTTCGTCTTCTGCTACAAAGGCCCCGCCCTAATACTCTCATTGGTTCATTTGTAAAAGAAGGCGGAGCCAATAGTCCCTGTTTATAACCAATGACCATTAGTTTGGTCACAAAGGCTTTATGTCATTTTTGTTCCTACTTTTTTATATTTCACCCTAAACCCGTTTTATCTTGCATCAGTTTTTGTTTTTTTTGACGTAGTGTAAACAGATTAGGCCTAAAGCCACGCCGATTCGGGAAATGCATCATTTTGTATTTTAAAATGTTGAATATGTTTAATGAGCCCTTATAGTTACAATGCAAAGAGCAAATATTCAAAGTATGATTGAAACGCATACATATATATACATATTAGGGGTGTGGGAAAAAATCAATTCGAGTACGTTGTCCGATTCAGAATTGATTCTCTTTTTTTTTTAATAGTTTTTTTGTTTTTTTTAATTAATCCAACAAACCACTACACAGCAATACCATAACAATGCAATCCAATTCCAAAACCAAACCTGACCCAGCAACACTCAGAACTGCAATAAACAGAGCAATTGAGAGGAGACACAAACACAACACAGAACAAACCAAAAGCAGTGAAATAAAAATGAATATTATAAACAACAGTATCAATATTAGTCATAATTTCAGCATAGCAGTGATTAAAAATCCCTCATTGACATTATCATTAAAAATTTATAAAAAATAAAACAATGGTGTAACAGTGGCTTACACTTGCATCGCATCTCATAAGCTTGACAACACACTGTGTCCAATGTTTTCACAAAGATAAAACAAGTCATATTATTGCAATCAGTTGATAAAACATTGTCCTTTATAATTATAAAAGCTTTTAAAAAAAATCTACTCTGCTGGCAGGTCAGCAGACTGGGGTAGATCTTGCTGAAATCCTATGTATTGAATGAATACAGAATATATCGTTTTTGAATCAAGAATCGCGTTGAATCGAAAAAAATCGATATATTATCGAATCGTGATTCGCAGCCCTAATATATATATATATATATATATATATATATATATATATATATATATATATATATATATATATATATATATATATATATATATATATAAAAAGGGCAGATCGTTGATATGTTCGCATCGCAAAGTCAAATTGGAAAAACAAAAAGACTGATTTTATTTTGAAACTCAAAAAATAAAATGGAAAACATCCAACGTTTTTCCGTGTTAAAAGGCAACGACTACATCTCACCTGCGGTTTTCTTTTCAATTTAGATTTCACCTAAAAAAAATCCCCAGTCAGAAGAAACGCAAAACTGTAGCAAAAACAAAATTATTTTTTAATATTCAACACTGGACTTGCTATGTTTTTATAGCCTACATCACAAAGACCACTTGATGGATTTCAGCTGATTAACAATTTTCATTCTGGTTGTGAAATATTAAACTAAAGAAAAACAGTTTTGGATGTAGTTATTTCTCTTCAACGCTGAAAAGGGTGTTCAAAATACAATACAATGAAAATAAACTGGAATTTTATTTTGAAACTCTAAAAATAAAATGGAAAACTTCCATTGTTTTTCCGTGTTGAAAGCCATGCAACGAGTACATCTCACATATGGTTTTGTTTTTATTTGATATTTCACATAAAAAAAATTGCCGTGAGTCAGAAGAAACGCAAAACTGTAGCAAACACAAATTGTTATTTTCAATATTCAACACCGGAACCAGAATTTGCTATGTTTTTATAGCCTACATCACAAAGACCACTTGATGGATTTCAGCTGATTATTTTCATTTTGGTTGTGAAATATAAAACAGTTTTATATGTAGTTATGTCTCTTCAACGCTGACAAGGGTGTTTAAAATAAAATGAAAATAAACCGGAATTTGCTGTTTTTATAGCCTATATCACAATGACCATTTGATGGATTTCAGCTGATAACTATTTTAATTTTGGTTGTGAAATATAAAACAAAAAAAAAACAGTTTTAGATGTAGTTATTTATATTCAACGCTGAAAAGGGTGTTTAAAATAAAAATAAAATAAAATGAAAATAAACCGGAATTTTATTTTGAAACTCAAAAAAAAAAAAAACATGCAACGTTTTTCCATGTTGAAAGGCAACGACTACATCTCAGATACGGTTTTCTTTTTCTTTTATATTTCACATGAAAAAATCACCAGTCAGAAAAAACGAAAAACTGTAGCAAAAACTAAATTATTTTGTAATACTCAACACCGGAACCGGAATTTGCTATGTTTTTATAGCCTGCATCACGAAGACCACTTGATGGATTTCAGCTGATAACTATTTTAATTTTGGTAGTGAAATATAAAACAACAAAAAAACAGTTTTGAAAGTAGTTATTTATTTTCAACGCTGAAAAGGGTGTTTAAAATAAAAATGAAAATAAACCGGAATTTTATTTTGAAACTCAAAAAAAAAAAAGGAAAACATCCAACGTTTTTCCGTGTTGAAAGGCAACGACTACATCTAACATACGGTTTTCTTTTTATGTTACATTTCACATAAAAAAATTGCCAGTCAGAAAAAACGAAAAACTGTAGCAAAAACAATTTTTTTTTGTAATACTCAACACCGGAACCGGAATTTGCTATGTTTTTATAGCCTACATCACAAAGACCACTTGATGGATTTCAGCTGATAACTATTTTAATTTTGGTAGTGAAATATAAAACAAAAAAGAAAGTTTTGAAAGTAGTTATTTATTTTCAACGCTGAAAAGGGTGTTTAAAATAAAAATGAAAATAAACCGGAATTTTATTTTGAAACCCAAAAAAAAAAAAAGGAAAACATCCAACGTTTTTCCGTGTTGAAAGGCAACGACCACATCTCACATACGGTTTTCTTTTTATGTTATATTTCACATAAAAAAATCGCCAGTCAGAAAAAAACGAAAAACTGTAGCAAAAACAAAATTATTTTGTAATACTCAACACCGGAACCGGAATTTCTCTATGTTTTTATTGCCTACATCACAAAGACAACTTGATGGACTTCAGCTGATAACTATTTTAATTTTGGTAGTGAAATATAAAACTAAAAAAAAACAGTTTTGGATGTAGTTATTTATTTTCAACGCTGAAAAGGGTGTTTAAAATAAAAATAAAATTCAAATAAACCAATCGGATTTTCATATTCCCAAATACAACAATTGTTCAAAGGTGGAAAATAAAGTTAGATGTAGTGACATACCTTCATATTTATACTTATTCACTTTCATAGCCAGTTACAATTTAATAAGTGTACGCTGACATATTCAGTATGTCTAACTGCTTTAAAAATCAAATTAATTTAAAAGCTGAATATTACATTGTAGTGTCATGCCTGCGTTGGAATTTCAAAGCAATGATGCGTTTCTGCTGATGGCGGCGTTGCTTTCCCCTTTTCCTCTCCTCCTCCGCAACGGCCTCAAACTCGCAACTTTCCTAACACCTTGAGCAAAAGTGCCGAAAAATGAGAAATAACATTACAACGCAATGAAAAAGTGGTATTACTGGTCATTACATGGGGCGGCATAGCTCGGTTGGTAGGGTGGCCATGCCAGCAACTTGAGGGTCGGAGGTTCGATTCCCGCTTCTGCCATCCTAGTCACTGCCGCTGTGTCCTTGGGCAAGACACTTTACCTACCTGCTCCCAGTGCCACCCACACTGGTTTAAAATGTAACTTAGATATTGGGTTTGACTATGTAAAGCACTTTGAGTCACTAGAGAAAAGCGCTATATAAATATAATTCACTTCACTTCAATTCACTACATGACCGACTTGACATGTGTGTGCGCTTCAAGGCCTACTGAAACCCACTACTACAGACCAAGCAGTCTGATAGTTTATACATCAATGATGAAATATTAACATTGCAACACATGCCAATACGGCCTTTTTAGTTTACTAAATTACAATTCTTAATTTCCTGTGGAGTTTCTGGTTGAAAACGTCGCAGAATGATGATGCGTGTGCGTGACGTCTCAGGTTGTAGCGGACATATTAGCCCAGCACCACACACGGCTAAAAGTCGTCTCTTTTCATCGCATAATTACACAGTATTTTGGACATCTGCGTTGCTGACTCTTTAGCAATTTGTTCGATTAATAATGGAAAGTATAAATAAGAATGCTGTTGGTTGAAAGCGGTGGATTGCAGCTGCCTTTAGCACCGAGACACAGCCGGTGTTTCTTTGTTGTGAAGCTTTAACATAGAGCGGTCAGGCGAACATGTTTCTCTACGTCAACCAGCAAGTTTTTGGATGGGAACATTGTTGTATTACGTCAGCTCTTACCGGAGACTTCAGTGGATTATGGGACCTCCTTTCGCTGTCAAAAAGGCATCTGAGATCTTGGCTCCTCCATTGGCTTCTCTCTGAGACACTGGCGTTTATTGCAGGCATCCAACTTTCAGGTATGACTTTAGAATCTACTATTAAAACAATAAGCAGATAAGGGATTTTCCAGAATTATCCGAGTAAATGTGTCTAATTACATCTGAAACAATACCACTGCCGCGGCCGTCGTTTTTTGTTTTTTTTTGTGCCTCACTCTAACTTTCCTCATCCATGAATCATTCATCCTCGCTCAAATTAATGGGGAAATTGTCGCTTTCTCGGTTCGAATAGCTCTTGCTGCTGGTGGCCATGATTGTAAACAATGCACAGATGTGAGGAGCCCTACAACCCGTGACGTCACGCGCACATCGTCTGCTACTTCCGGTAAAGGCAAGGTTTTTTTTATTAGCGTCTAAAAGTTGCAAACTTTATCGTCGATGCTCTCTATTAAATCCTTTCAGCAAAAATATGGCAATATCGCGAAATGATCAAGTATGACACATAGAATGGACCTGCTATCCCCGTTTAAATAAGAAAATTTCATTTCAGTAGGCCTTTCAGTTCATCCCCTAAAAACATTTCACTCAACATTTACCGTTTTTCTTATCATTTATTCTGCATTACAGGTGCTTGGAAACAACATAACTTTACTGAATAATCACCAATATAAACACGCAACAACAAAGGATGAGATGACAACAGTGGCAAAATAAACACAAAAAATAAGTTCCGTGACACAAAAATTCAAACCAATCACAACACATACAACTGAGGAAAATGAGAACGTGTGACATTGTCACACACACACTGAAAAAAAACAAATAAAGGAAGTGAGGCAGGAGTTGACGAGGACACAAAGCAAACACAGGTTGCATGATTTCATAAGCGACGCGACAGAGATCATTCATTGATTTGTCAACAACAATCAACGCGGATGTCTGTCCTCCCATCCTTTTCAAATCAAGTTTGCAAACTAAAGAACACGAGGAAATTGAAAAGGAAAAGGAAAAAAAAAAAAACACCTGGGAAAAGTTTTGTTTACTGACACGACTCCTCACAGATCAGGGTTAACTTTCTTCACTTTGTTGAACCACCCGCCGGTTACGTTCCTCTCCGCCTGTTGCCATGTTGGGAAGCTTTGAACTTGATCAGTGGGGTTAGACACCAAGTGGCCAGAGGAGGGAGATGGGCTCAACCGGCGGGAATACGCAGCTTCGAACTTGTCGGACAATGACGCAAACAATGTAATGGGGGTGGATGGCAGGGAGGCGAGTGGGCATTAAGAAGACATCACAAGGGGGAGGGGAAGGAAGACAGCTTCATCAAAATAAGGTGACAGTGGATGAAAACAAGCATAAATCACCAGGAATGTTCCGTGTGAGGTGGTGTTTTTCCCTCTAGCGAGATCACTTTTGTTATATCCAATTAGTGGGTGGAAGGAAGAGAGGGTGCTCATGGCTGTATCCTGTTGGGGGAACGACAGATCGAGGGTGAGAGAGGTCAGTGTCACGAGGGGAAGAGGGGGCGTCACCGTCGGATCGAGGCGGCGAGGTCAGATCCGAGGCAAGTACTTCTCGATGAATTCCTTTACTGCCAGCATCTCCTGCAAGCGAGACAAGAGCACACGCTCAACTGATCAGGCACACCCGCACGTTCCAACGAGATGCGCCCGACACTGTCATTGAGGTAATCGTCTCACGGAACACTTATTGTCACGAAGGGATGGGCCCCTTTCACATTTGAATCGATACCTGTACACAACAGTGCCGATTTTCGGTACTTTTGTGTGTGTTCATTAGATTAGATTAGATTAGATAGTACTTTATTTATTCCGTCAGGAAAATTACAATTTTCAGCACATGTGATAATAAAGGGTAATGTGTTTATTAGGGGGCGGCGAGGCGTAGTGCAGGGGTCAAATGAGTCGCCCGCTGGCCTGTTCTAAAAATAGCTCAGATAGCAGCACTTACCAGTGAGCTGCCTCTATTTTTAAAATTTAAAATTTTATGTATTTACTAGCGAGCTGGTCTCGCTTTGCTTGACATATTTAATTCTAAAAGAGACAAAACTCAAATAGAATTTGAAAATCCAAGAAAATATTTTAAAGACTTGGTCTTCACTTGTTTAAATAAATTCATTTATTTGTTTACTTTGCTTCTTATAACTTTCAGAAAGACAATTTCAGAGAAAAAATATAACCTTAAAAATGATTTTAGGATTTTTAAACACATATACCTTTTCCATCCATCCATCCATTTTCTACCACTTATTCCCTTTTGGGGTGGCGGGGGGCGCTGGCGCCTATCTCAGCTACAATCGGGTTGAGGACGGGGTACACCCTGGACAAGTCGCAACCTCATCGCAGGGCCAACACAGATAGACAGACAACATTCAAACTCACATTCACACACTAGGGCCAATTTAGTGTTGCCAATTAACCTATCCCCAGGTGCATGGGCTTCACGGTGGCAGAGTGGTTAGTGCGTCTGCCTCACAATACGAAGGTCCTGCAGTTCTGGGTTCAATCCCAGGCTCGGGATCTTTCTGTGTGGAGTTCGCATGTTCTCCCTGTGAATGCGTGCGGGTATTCCGGCTTCCTCCCACTTCCAAAGACATGCAAATATACCTTTTAAATTCCTTCCTCCTCTTTACTGACAATTTAAATCAATAATCAAGTAAAAAAAAAAAAAATTATTGTAAAGAATAATAATTTTTTTTTTAAAATTTAATTCTTCATTTTAGCTTCTGTTTTTTCGACGAAGAATATTTGGGAAATATTTCTTCAAACTTATGATTAAAATAAAATAAAAAATATTATGGCAAATTTAGAAAATCTGTATAATAAAATTTAAATCTGGGGGCTTCACGGTGGCAGAGGGGTTAGTGCATCTGCCTCACAATACGAAGGTCCTGCAGTACTGGGTTCAAATCCAGGCTCGCGATCTTTCTGTGTGGAGTTTGCATGTTCTCCCCGTGAATGCGTGGGTTCCCTCCGGGTACTCCGGCTTCCTCCCACTTCCAAAGACATGCACCTGGGGATAGGTTGATTGGCAACACTAAATTGGCCCTAGTGTGTGAATGTGAGTGTGAGTGTGAATGTTGTCTGTCTATCTGTGTTGGCCCTGCGATGAGGTGGCGACTTGTCCAGGGTGTACCCCGCCTTCCGCCCGATTGTAGCTGAGATAGGCGCCAGCGCCCCCCGCGACCCCGAAAGGGAATAAGCGGTAGAAAATGGATGGAAAATTTAAATCTTATTTTAAATTCTTTTTTAATTTCTTTTAAAAATTTTGTTCTGGAAAATCTAGAAGAAATAATGATTTGTCTTTGTTAGAAATATAGCTTGGTCCGGCTTCACGGTGGCAGAGGGGTTAGTGCGTCTGCCTCACAATACGAAGGTCCTGCAGTACTGGGTTCAATTCCAGGCTGAGGATCTTTCTGTGTGTAGTTTGCATGTTCTCCCCGTGAATGTGTGGGTTCCCTCCGGGTACTCCGGCTTCCTCCCACCTCCAAAGACATGCACCTGGGGATAGGTTGATTGGCAACACTAAATGGGCCCTAGTGTGTGAATGTTGTCTGTCTATCTGTGTTGGCCCTGCGATGAGGTGGCGACTTGTCCAGGGTGTACCCCGCCTTCCGCCCGATTGTAGCTGAGATAGGCGCCAGCGCCCCCCGCGACCTCTAAAGGGAATAAGCGGTAGAAAATGGATGGATGGATGGA
This sequence comes from Nerophis ophidion, assembly GCF_033978795.1. NCBI lineage: Eukaryota > Metazoa > Chordata > Actinopteri > Syngnathiformes > Syngnathidae > Nerophis > Nerophis ophidion. Next base: position 15,688,628 of record NC_084614.1, on the reverse strand, counting down.
TAGCTTGGTCCAATTTGTTATATATTCTAAGAAAGTGCCGATTGGATTTTAACCTATTTAAAACATGTCATAAAAATGATATATTTATTGTGAGAAATCATTAAGTTGATCAGTGTTTCCACAAAGATAAATAATAACTTTGAGTTAAACGTAAATTGAGCAAATTGCCTATTTCTGGCAATTTATTTAAGTGTGTATCAAACTGGTAGCCCTTCGCATTAATCAGGACCAAAGAAGTAGCTCTTGGTTTCAAAAAGGTTGGTGACCCCTGGCGTAGTGGGTAGAGCGGCCGTGCCAGAAACCTGAGGGTTGCAAGTTCGCTCCCCGCCTATTGACATCCAAATAGCTGCCGTTGTGTCCTTGGGTAGGACACTTAAACCTTGCCCGCGGTGCCGCTCTCACTGGTGAATGAATGATAGGTGGTGGTCGGAGGGGCCGTAGGCGCAAACTCAGTCTACCCCAGGGCAGCTGTGGCTACAGATGTAGCTTACCACAACCAGGTGTGAATGAATGATGGGTTCCCACTTCTCTATGAGCGCTTTGGATATCTATTAATAGAAAAGCGCGATACAATCCATTATTATTATTATTATTATTATTAAGTTCTGATTTGTATTTCACTTTTAACATGATAACGATAACTGTGCTGTCTTGTTTTCTTACGCTTCCACTTAACATTTGCAAGTGTTACCATCACAGATGCTGGCTTTTGAACTTTGCGCCTGTAAAGATCCGGATGGTTATTTTCCTCTTTGTTCCGGAGGACACCATGTCCACAGTTTCCAAATATAATTTGAGATGTGGACTTGTCAGACCACAGAACCCTTTTCCAATTTGCATCAGTCCATCTTAGATGAGCTCGGGCCCAGCGAAGCCGGCGGCGTTCCTGAGCGTTGTTGATAAATGGCTTTCGCTTTGCATAGTAGAGTTTTAACTTGCACTTACAGATGTAGCGACCAACTGTAGTTACTGACAGTGGATTTATGAAGTGTTCCTGAGCCCATGTGGTGATATCCTTTACACACCGATGTCGTTTTTTTAATGCAGTACCGCCTGAGGGATCAAAGGTCCGTAATATCATCGCTTACGTGCAGTGATTTCTCCAGATTCTCTGAACCTTTTGATGATTTTACGGACCATAGATGGTAAAATCCCTAAATTCCTTGCAATAGCTCGTTGAGAAATGTTGTTCTAAAACTGTTCGACAATTTGCTTACAAATTGGTGACCCTCGCCCATCCTTGTTTGTGAATTACTTAGCATTTCATTAAAGCTGCTTTTATACCCAATCATGGCACCCACCTGTTCCCAATTAGCCTGCACACCTGTGGGATGTTCCAAATAAGTGTTTGATGAGTATTCCTCAACTTTATCAGTATTTATTGCCTCTTTTCCCAACTTCTTTGTCATGTGTTGCAGGCATAAAATTCTAAAGTTAATGATTATTTGCAAAAAAAAAAATTGTTTATCAGTTTTAATATCAAATATGTTGTCTTTGTAGCATATTCAATTGAATATGGGTTGAAAATGATTTGCAAATCATTGTATTCTGTTTATATTTACATCTAACACAATTTCCCAACTCATATAGAAACGGGGTTTGTACATCGTTACATGTGTTTTATTTTAGCATTACCGACTTAGGGTGAATGAGATGGGTTTTCTAGAAAAAACTGCATATTTTTGGAAAGAAAAAACACAAACGCAAATCCGCGGCGCCACAAAAACTGAATAGCTGGCGATCCAATCTTGCCCAGGGAGCTGCAAGAGAACACAGTATAACATTCTGGCCGCAATGGCGTGATGAAGTTTTCCGTACCTGAGTGCAGGACGAGTGAGGCACCCCTGGGTATGTCTTGAAGGTGATCATCTGCGGGGTGACTATGCATTTCAGCTTTTCTGAAGTCATGGCGCCAAACTGCACGGGGATCATCTCGTCCTTCTCGCCGTGGCACTGCAGGATGGGCATGTTCTTGTAGCCGTTCGACGCCTGCACGGTGGAGACACGGCAACTGATTCGACCGAGGACTTTAGCTCGACAACAAGTGGTAATGATAATAATAGTAAGCACCGAGGGGAAAGACTTGTGAAGTGGCAGCCAGCAGCTGAGGGCCACGACGCCGGCTAACTGATGCTGGCAGGTCAAGGCGGTGTACAGGGACAAAGCCCCTCCCTGAAGGAGGACGCACACAACAGAAGGGCATCAGTTCCTGTGCTCGGCCTAAAAAAAAAAAAAGGTTCCTACCTGAGAGAAGCCTCCGAGCATGATGCGGTGGGGAGGAATGCCGTTTTTAGCCTCGTGTTCAATTATTGCCTTGACTGCAAGAAGAGACAAAAATAAAGATAAAATGGAACATAGATCACAAAGGACTCCTGGTCAATGCGCTTCAATTAGGACCGTTTTCGGCGCAAGATTTTCATAGTCGGTCCGAATGCACCTGAGGCAGGCTCCAGCACCGCCCACCACTCCAAAAGGGACAAGCGGTAGAAAATGGATGGATTTTGTCCATTGTCGACGACTGACTGGTCACTAGGTGTCAGGAATGTCACATTTCACCTTTTGACCACTGGGGGGAGCGTTGAGTCAATTATTGCTTGTCTCAATATGCCTTGCCCTCTCACTGGAGTCCAACCAAACATCCATCCATCCATCCATCCATTTTCTACCGCTTATTCCCTTTGGGGTCGCTGGTGCCTATCTCAGCTACAATCAGGCGGAAGGCGGAGTACACCCTGGACAAGTCGCCAACTCATTGCAGGGCCAACACAGATAGACAGACAATATTCACACTCACATTCACACACTAGGGCCAATTTAGTGTTATAAATGGGTTGTACTTGTATAACGCTTTTCTACCTTCAAGGTACTCACAACGCTTTGACCCCACTTCCACATTTACCCATTCACACACACATTCACACGCTGATGGAGGGAGCTGCCATGCAAGGCACTAACCAGCACCCATCAGGAGCAAGGGTGAAGTGTCTTGCTCAAGACACAACGGACGTGACGAGGTTGATACTAGGTGGGGATTGAACCACGGACCCTTGGGTTGTGCACGGCCACTCTCCCACTGCGCCAATCAATCTATCCCCAGGTGCATGTCTTTGGAGGTGGGAGGAAGCCGGAGTACCCGGAGGGAACCCACGCATTCACGGAGAGGACATGCAAACTCCACACAGAAAGATCCTGAGCCTGGGATTGAACCCCAGACTACTCAGGACCTTCGTATTGTGAGGCAGACGCACTAACCCCTCTGCCACCGTGAAGCCCCCCAACTAAACATACAAATGGCAAATAGTTTTCATGATGGCGTCTCAGTTAAGTTTGTGAGCATCTTTATTGCAATCAATTAAGACACATTTAAATTGATAAATTATAAATTTCAGCCCTTTACATACATAAGAATGTAGGAATGTGCGATATGGTCCAAAATCTATATTGCGATATACTGTAAATTCCCAACTACAAGCCGCTACCTTTTTCCTATGCTTTGAACCCTGCGGCTTATAAAACAGTGTGGCTAATACATGGATTTGTCTTTGCAGAGGGGCATAATTCAAATAGTACCAATACCAAGCAAACGCTGAGTAGGTGTGTTATTGTTTTTGCTATGGCGCCATTTTTTGGACGACACTGTAGGTCAGAGGTCACCAAACTTTTTGACTTGGGGGGCCGCTTTGGGTTAAAAACATTTGGCCGGGGGCCGGGCTGTGTGTGTGTGTATCATCCATTTTCTACTGCTTATTCCCTTTGGGGTCACGGGGGGCGCTGGTGCCTATCTCAGCTACAATCGGGCGGAAGGCGGGGTACACCCTGGACAAGTCGCCACCTCATCGCAGACCCAACACAGATACAGACAACATTCACACTCACATTCACACACTGGGGCCACTCTAGTGTTGCCAATCAACCTATCCCCAGGTGCATGTCTTTGGAGGTGGGAGGAAGCCGGAGTACCCGGAGGGAACCCACGCATTCACGGAGAGGACATGCAAACTCCACACAGAAAGATCCTGAGCCTGGGATTGAACCCCAGACTACTCAGGACCTTCGTATTGTGAGGCAGACGCACTAACCCCTCTTCCACCGTGAAGCCCCCCAACCAAACATACAAATGGCAAATAGTTTTCATGATGGCGTCTCAGTTAAGTTTGTGAGCATCTTTATTGCAATCAATTAAGACACATTTAAATTGATAAATTATACATTTTAGCCCTTTACATACATAAGAATGTAGGAATGTGCGATATGGTCCAAAATCTATATCGCGATATACTGTAAATTCCCAACTACAAGCCGCTACCTTTTTCCTATGCTTTGAACCCTGCGGCTTATAAAACAGTGTGGCTAATACATGGATTTGTCTTTGCAGAGGGGCATAATTCAAATAGTACCAATACCAAGCAAACGCTAAGTAGGTGTGTTATTGTTTTTGCTATGGCGCCATTTTTTGGACGACACTGTAGGTCAGAGGTCACCAAACTTTTTGACTTGGGGGCCGCTCTGGGTTAAAAACATTTGGCCGGGGGCCGAGCTGTGTGTGTGTGTATCATCCATTTTCTACCGCTTGTCCCGTTCCAGGTTGCGGGGGTGCTGGAGCCTATCAGTTTTTTTTCATAGTTTGGCCGGGGGTGCAACATATACTCCGGAGCGACTTATGGGAAATTGTGGCTTTCACGGTCCGAATAGCTATTTCTGCTGGAGGCTTACATTATAAACAATGTGAGGATGTGAGGAGCCCTCACACCGGTGACGTCACGCGCACATCGTCTTCTATTTCCGGTACCTGCAAGGCTTTTGTATTAGCGACCAAAAGTTGCAAACTTTATCGTCGATGTTCTCTACTAAATCCTTTCAGCAAAAATATGGCAATATCGCAAAATGATGAAGTATGACACATAGAATGGACCTGCTATCCCCGTTTAAAGGGGAACATTATCACAATTTCAAAAGGGTTAAAAACAATAAAAATCAGTTCCCAGTGGCTTGTTTTATTTTTCAAAGTTTTTTTCAAAATTTTACACTTCCCGGATTATCCCTAAAAAAAACTTTAAAGTTCTTGATTTTTGCTATTTGAGATGCGACTGTCCATTTCCCTGTGACGTCATACAGTGCTGCCAATACAAACAACATGGCGGTTACCACAGCAAATTATAGCGACATTAGCCCGGATTCAGACTCGGATTTCAGCGGCTTAAGCGATTCAACAGATTACAAATGTATTGAAACAGATGGTCGGAGTATGGAGGCAGATAGCGAAAAACAAAATTGAAGAAGAAATTGAAGCTATTGAGCAAATAGCTATTGACGCTATTCGGCCATAGCATGGGTGTACCTAATGAAGTGGCCCATAGCATGGCTGCCTTATTAGCATCGCCGGTAAAATGTGCGGACCAAACGATCAGGACTTTCGCATCTTGTCACACTGGAGCAACTTAAATCCGTCGATTGGTAAGTGTTTGTTTCGCATTAAATGTGGGTATCTACTTTCAAATGTACATACAGCTAGCGTAAATAGCATGTTAGCATCGATTAGCGTAGCATGTTAGCATCGATTAGCTGGCAGTCATGCCGTGACCAAATATGTCTGATTAGCACATAAGTCAACAACATCAACAAAACTCACCTTTGTGATTTTGTTGGCTTAATCGTTGCAAATGCATCTGCAGGTTATCCATACATCTCTGTGCCATGTCTGTCTTAGCATCGCCGACAGACACTCTGGCAAATTCAATAGGGGTCTGGCGGCAGATTTCTTGCCAGTGGTGCAACTTGAATCCCTCCCTGTTAGTGTTGTTACACCCTCCGACAACACACCGACGAGGCATGATGTCTCCAAGGTTCCAAAAAATAGTTGAAAAAACGGAAAATAACAGAGCTGAGACCCGGTGTTTGTAATGTGAAAATGAAAATGGCAGGTGTGTTACCTCGGTGACGTCCCATTCTGACGTCATCGCTAAAAGACCGATAAACAGAAAGGCGTTATATTTGCCAAAATTCACCCATTTAGAGTTCGGAAATCGGTTAAAAAAATACATGGTCTTTTTTCTGCAACATCAAGGTATATATTGACGCTGGCATAGGTTTGGTGATAATTTTCCCCTTTAAATAAGAAAATCCCATTTCAGTAGGCCTTTAGCTTACAAGGGCATTCTTTTTGTATTGTTTCGTAAATTCACCAAAACGTCACTGTGGACTTTTTGAGGTCTGTTTAGCTGTAGCAAGCGGCAAACTGTTAACGTAAAAAAAAAACACAGAAGTAGAAAGGAGACCAGAAAAGCAAGCTATTACTTTGAAAAGGTGACACATTGCTGAAGGCCCCAGACAATACGGCATGAGAGGGGAGCCATGACACGGGATGTCTCCAGGCTGCAGACATACACTCCTGGGAGCTCTAAGTCTTTGCCGAAGGCCACTAGAGGTTTAACATGTGTTGCACGTGACTCCAACTCACTGTTTTCTGCTGCCTTTTTGATCCCAGATTCGTCCTCGGGACTGTCGGGGCTCAGACCCATTAAGTCAAACCTGCACACAAATCCTCGTTTTGACTTTGTTCTTCCGGCCGGCAGCGCAAACATCTCTTACCACGCCGGCATCATGAGGTTCCGGCTGAGAGTGACAGGAATCCGTGGCCTACATGAGGAGAACACAAGAAGGTCGGTTAAAACAGGAGCGACAAGCTTCTTTTTTTTTTTAGCACTGGTTGGACTCGTTTGAAGAGCAAAGTGTGCTTCAACTCTTGCTGCTGACTGACTGAAAGACTGTCGAAATCAAGGAATGAAGGACACTCACGCGTGCGGGCAGATGTACTTAACGTGGGGCAGCTGGATGCCCGTCAAGGTGTCGGCCCATCCGTGCCTATCAAAGAGGAGAAGTTTCAAGCAGGGTGACATCATTCATCTTAACACAAGACAGTCCATCAGGGGTGGTCTACTAAAGTGTGTTGGAGGTCGCATTTTAGAAAGATAAGGACTGGACCTCTCCCTTCACCCTCAGTCTTATTTTATACAAAACCTTTTCCATATGAGTTGGGAAATTGTGTTAGATGTAAATATAAACGGAATACAATGATTTGCAAATCATTTTCAACCCATATTCAGTTGAATATGCTACAAAGACAACATATTTGATGTTCAAACTGATAAACATTTTTTTGGGGCAAAAAAATCATTAACTTTAGAGTTTGAGGCCAGCAACACGTGACGAAGAAGTTGGGAAAGGTGGCAATAAATACTGATAAAGTTGAGGAATGCTCATCAAACACTTATTTGGAACATCCCACAGGTGTGCAGGCTAATTGGGAACAGGTGGGTGCCATGATTGGGTATAAAAACAGCTTCCCAAAAAATGCTCAAGTCTTTCACAAGAAAGGAGGAGGCGAGGTACACCCCTTTGTCCACAACTGCGTGAGCAAATAGTCAAACAGTTTGAGAACAATGTTTCTTAAAGTGCAATTGCAAGAAATTTAGGGATTTCAACATCTACGGTCCATAATATCATCAACAGGTTCAGAGAATCTGGAGAAATCACTCCACGTAAGCGGCATGGCCGGAAACCAACATTGAATGACAGTGACCTTCGATCCCTCAGACGGCCCTGTATCAAAAACCCACATCAATCTCTAAAGGATATCACCACATGGGCTCAGGAACACTTCAGAAAACCACTGTCGCGAAATACAGTTTGTCACTACATCTGTAAGTACAAGTTACAGCTGTACTATGCAAAGCGAAAGCCATTTATCAACAACATCCAATAAAGCCACCGGCTTCTCTTGGCCCGAGATCATCTAAGATGGACTGATACAAAATGGAAAAGTGTTCTGTGGTCTGACGAGTCCACATTTCAAATTGTTTTTGGAAATATTCGACATTGTGTCATCCGGACCAAAGGGGAAGCGAACCTTCCAGATTGTTCAAAAGCCAGCATCTGTGATGGTATGGGGGTGCATTAGTGCTCAAGGCATGGGTAACTTACACATCTGTGAAGGCACCATTAATGCTGAAAGGTACATCCAGGTTTTGGAACAACATATGCCATCTAAGCGCCGTCTTTTTCATGGACGCCCCTGTTCATTTAAGCAAGACAATGCCAAGCAACATTCAGCACGTGTTACGACAGCTTGGCTTCGTAAAAAGAGAGTACTTTCCTGGGCCGCCTGCAGTCCAGACCTGTCTGCCATCGAAAATGTGTGGGGCAACATGAAGCGTAAAATACGACAGCGGAGACCCCGGACTGTTGAACGACTGAAGCTCTACATAAAACAAGAATGGTAAAGAATTCCACTTTCAAAGCTTAGACAATTAGTTTCCTCAGTTCCCAAACGTTTACTCAGTGTTGCTAAAAGAAAAGGTGATGTAACAAGGGGTGAACATGCCCTTTCCCAACTACTTTGTCACGTGTTGCAGCCATGAAATTCTAAGTTGATTATTATTTGCAAAAAAAATTAAGTTTTTGAGTTTGAGCATCAAATATATTGTCTTTGTAGTGGATTCAATTGAATATGGGTTGAAAAGGATTTGCAAATCATTGTATTCCGTTTATATTACATCTAACACAATTTCCCAACTCATATGGAAACGGGGTTTGTAAAATCCGCGGGCCGCACTAACATTAAACTTTCATATTAAGGTGCAAAATAACGTCTCGAGGGCCGCGTGTCAGAGACCCCTTTTTTTAGATACTCCAAACACTATAATACCCCAATTACGGTACATTGGCGGTTTTGGTGAAACTTTCAAAAATTATAAGGACAAATGAGAAATTACAAAAAACAAGTTATTACATTGTGGGAGTCTTCTCTTCTATACTGGTGACTATGCTGAAAAGCAAAACATCCCGGAAGCAGAAGACAAAAGACGCCTGTTCTCAAACAAAGCGGGTCTTTCTTCCTGTCATAAAGAGCCGCATGAGGGGAGGAAAGATGTCCTCCGCTGTCGTCCTTTGTTTGGTCTTTGTTCAATTCATTGGCACAGGTCACAGCTTCAACCGTGAAGGGACACCGTACAACCGAACACCCGCACAATGTCTCCCCTTTCAAACTTACCCTGTGTCTCCCAATCCATGAAGAAAGATCACCTGAGGAAGAGGGGGAAAGAGCAGTAAAAATAAAGCTAATCCTAAATGTGTATTCTATGTAAACGCTGGAAGAGATCATGGAACATTATGATTAGAAATGCACAACTTTTTTTTTTCAAGCTGATAACGACAACCTCCTGAAATCTCAAGACCGATACTACCTATTATTGCCTAAATAAATTATTGCTGAAAGTAAGAAAGACTCAAACAAAGATGGATTTGACAAATTTACTTGGAGATTGATACTAACTAGAGATGTCCGATAATACCGGACTGCCGATATTATCGACTGATAAATGCTTTAAAATGTAATATCGGAAATGATCGGTATTGGTTTGAAAAAGTAAAATTTATGACTTTTTAAAACGCCGCTGTACGGGGCGGTACACGGACGTAGGGAGAAGTACAAAGCGCCAATAAACATTAAAGACACTGCCATTGCGTGCCGGCCAAGTCACATAATATCTATGGCTTTTCACACACACATAAGTGAATGCAAGGCATACTTGGTCAACAGCCATACAGGTCACACTGAGTGTGGCCGTATAAACAGCTTTAACACTGTTACAAATATGCGCCACGCTGTGAACCCACACCAAACAAGAATGACAAACACATTTCGGGAGAACATCCACACCGTAATACAACAGAACAAATACCCAGAACCCCTTGCAGCACTAACTGTTCCAGGACGCTACAATATACACCCCCCGCTACCAGACCCCCCCTGCCCCCACCCCATCCCTGCCCAGCTCAACCTCCTCACGCTCTCTCAGGGAGAGCATGTCCCAAATTCCAAGTTACTAGAGAAAAGCGCTATATAAATATAATTCAGTTCACTTCCCTTTGTATAGTTGAAGACTTACGGTCATTAGAAAACATCATAATGGCAGCTACACGTTCCATCTTAAAGATCTAAAAAAATGATTTGGGAATGTCCGGCGGGCCGGATTGAAAAGCTCAACGGGCCTTACTTAGCCCAGGTCTGCCTTTTATCGATAATTATTGCGCATCCCTAGTCTTCCTACAATCTGTTAGCAATTGTGCACACACAACCCCCCCCCTGCGGAGGTACTGTGGGCTGAACCAACAAAAACTGCAAGAAATCAGTTAAATCGTTTTTGGTTTTGTTTTACTCACAGCCGCGGTCTCCTTCTCGTTCCCAGACACCGTCACAGCCTCGGCGAGCAGTGGCACAGACATGTTGTTGCCACACATACACTGGAAGAGAGTCTGCAGGAATAAAAAAAGAAAAGGACTGACACATTAAAACGTTGGCACCAGTCAGTACGTTTCCATGTTTAGTAGTAATAGCCTTTTTTAGTTTTTACACCGCTAATAAGAGCTAATTTAGTGTCAAGTCCCGCAGGGGAGGAACTTTGGGGCATGTGTTGGTCCAATTAAGTGCTACCATGCAGCAATAGAGCTGCCTATGATGAATTTGATTCGCTACAATTAATCTTCATCTTAAAGGCCTGTCACTAACCCCGTGATTTGATTTCCTTTTATGACCTGCCAGCGCACCAACTGACACAAAGCTACCCGATGTATTGCCTGCAGCGATAAGGCTGGATTGCAGTTATTCGGTGGTAGAGCAGTAAAGCCTCTCCTTGATGCCCTTCGACACTTTGATGACGTAGGCTGAGAAGCACAGGACGATTGGCAAAGAAGAAAGGCGAGCGAGAGAGGAGGGGGGGGGGGGGGGGGGGGTTAATGTGTAAACCTTGAACTGGATTAGACTCGGTGGCTGTTAAAATTCCAACACTGTCTAGGTTGGGGAAGCCAAACTACTGCGCTGCCTGCTTGGCGGCTCAGTGTGTTGACTCTTTGGGCTGAAACCGCCAACTAATAGTCATTCTACAAACCCCGTTTTCATTTGAGTTGGGAAACTGTGTTAGATGTAAATATAAACGGAATACAATGATTTGCAAATCCTTTTCAACCCATATTCAATTGAATGCACTACAAAGACCAGATATTTGATGTTCAAACTCATAAACTTCATTTTTTCATTTTTAGAATTTCGTGGCTGCAACACCTGCCAAAGTAGTTGGCAAAGGGCATGTTCACCACTGTGTTACCTCACATTTTCTTTTAACAACACTCAATAAACATTTGGGAACTGAGGAAACTAATTGTTGAGGTTTAGAAAGTGGAATTATTTCCCATTCTTTTTTTATGTAGAGCTTCAGTCGTTCAACAGTCCGGGGTCTCCGCTGTCGTATTTTACGCTTCATAATGCGCCACACATTTTCGATGGGAGACAGGTCTGGACTGCAGGCGGGCCATGAAAGTACCCGCACTCTTTTTTTACAAAGCCACGCTGATGTAACACGTGCTGAATGTGGCTTGGCATTGTCTTGCTGAAATAAGCAGGGGTGTCCATGAAAAAGATGGCACCCGGATGGCAGCATATGTTGTTCCAAAACCTGGATGTACCTTTCAGCATTAAAGGTGCCTTCACAGATGTGTAAGTTACCCATGCCATGGGAACTAATGCACCCCCATACCATCACAGATGCTGTTTATCAGTTTGAACATCAAATATGTTGTCTTTGTAGTATATTCAACTGGATATGGGTTGAAAATTATTTGCAAATCATTGTATTACGTTTGTATTTACAACTAACACAATTTCCCAACTCATGTGGAAACAGGGTTTGAATATCACGTCATAGTTTTGAGCAAATAATACAACTGGAAATCATGTTAAATGCATACGGCAGCAGCCAAATTCGGAGCATTTGTAACCCGTTTGGAAACGGTTCTATTGTCATTAATAAGCCAAATAATACATTGTGATATATATTGTTATTGGACGGCGTAGCGGAGTTGGGAGAGTGTCCGTGCCAGCAACCTGAGGGTTCTTGGTTCGATCCCTACCTTCTACCAACCTCGTCACATCCGCTGTGTCCTTAAGCAAGACACTTCACCCTTGCTCCTGATGGGTCCTGGTTAGGGCCTTGCATGGCAACTCCCGCCATCAGTGTGTGAATGTGTGTGTGAATGTGGAAGTAGTGTCAAAGCGCTTTGAGTACCTTGAAGGTGGAAAAACGCTATACAAGTATAACCCATTCACCATTGCAGGAAGCTGGATTAATGTGGATCTTAGGCCATATCGCCCATCCCCAACGTGCATATATTGTTTATGGATGCTCAGGGACAAGAAGTGAGCGTAACAAATGACAAGCAAATCAAATGTGATAAGAAATACAGTGGGGCAAAAAGGTATTTAGTCAGCCACCGATTGTGCAAGTTCTCCCACTTAAAATGATAAATAATAAATGATAAATGGGTTGTACTTGTATAGCGCTTTTCTACCTTCAAGGTACTCAAAGCACTTTGACACTACTTCCACATTTACCCATTCACACACACATTCACACACTGATGGAGGGAGCTGCCATGCAAGGCGCCAACCAGCACCCATCAGGAGCAAGGGTGAAGTGTCTTGCTCAGGACACAACGGACGTGACGAAGTTGGTACTAGGTGGGATTTGAACCAGGGACCCTCGGGTTGCGCACGGCCACTTTCCCACTGCGCCACGCCGTCCCAAATTATGACAGAGGTCTGTAATTTTCATCGTAGGTACACTTCAACTGTGAGAGACAAAATGTGAAAAAAAAATCCAGGAATTCACATTGTAGGAATTTTAAAGAATTTATTTGTAAATTATGGTGGAAAATAAGTATTTGGTCAACCATTCAAAGCTCTCACTGATGGAAGGAGATTTTGGCTCAAAATCTCACGATACATGGCCCCATTCATTCTTTCCTTAACACGGATCAATCGTCCTGTCCCCTTAGCAGAAAAACAGCCCCAAAGCATGATGTTTCCACCCCCATGCTTCACAGTAGGCATGTTGTTCTTGGGATGCAACTCAGTATTCTTCCTCCAAACACGACGAGTTGAGTTTATACCAAAAAGTTCTATTTTGGTTTCATCTGACCACATGACATTCTCCCAAACCTCTGCTGTATCATCCATGTATCCATTTTGGTATAAACTCAACTCGTCGTGTTTGGAGGAAGAAGAATACTGAGTTGCATCCCAAGAACACCATACCTACTGTGAAGCATGGGGGTGGAAACATCATGCTTTGGGGCTGTTTTTCTGTTAAGGGGACAGGACAAATTATCCGTGTTAAGGAAAGAATGAATGGGGCCATGTATCGTGAGATTTTGAGCCAAAACCTCCTTCCATCAGTGAGAGCTTTGAATGGTTGACCAAATACTTATTTTCCACTATAATTTACAAATAAATTCTTTAAAATTCCTACAATGTGAATTCCTGGATTTTTTTTTCACATTCTGTCTCTCACAGTTGAAGTGTACCTATGATGAAAATTACAGACCTCTGTCATCATTTTAAGTGGGAGAACTTGCACAATCGGTGGCTGACTAAATACTTTTTTGCCCCACTGTACAAATAATATACTTTATAAGTGAGGGCAAACACTTACAGTAGTGCACCATGTATTTGTGGCGAATGATATTGAAACACCCATCAATTTGTCAGTGAAAAAAGTTTGGACACCCTTGCCTTGAGTAAAAGTTCAACAATGACTAAACTATATTGCACACATGACGTTTGCAGTCAAAGGCAGGAAGAAGTTTGAGAAACACTGCACATGGATGTATTGGAAGAAGCGGACAGAGCTCCCTCATCAAGCAACGGGATGATTGATTGTGGTCTAACCTTTCTTTCCGTGGACCCGCAATGATCCATAACACCGACCACACACGGCGGTCCTTAAAAAGCCGTCATAGGAAACAATGGCTCGGGAGGAGGACACGAGTTAAAAATAGCGCTTGTGCCTGGTACAATTCAAACTGGGGCGTAAAAGCCACTAAAGCGCACTTAAGATGTGTATCATTTTCACAGCGCTTTCTCTTTTTGTACGCCCACGGATCTGTGAGCCCAAAGAACACACATGATGCAGTGCACTGAACCACGAACATTCATTACACAGCCAGCCATTTAGAATAAAAGCCCATCCCAGGTGCTCATATGAGCCTAATGTGCATGTTTTTGCAGGTGGGGCGTATCCGCAGCAACCGCACGCCAACAGGGGAGAACATGTCATCTTCACAGACGACGGTTGAACCCGGATCTCCAGACTGTAATTCTTAGGTGCTGTTTGCTATGTCTACATACGGATGGGCGACATGACCTAAAATCTATACTGTGATAACGCTATACAGGGAGTACAGAAAGCAGTCATACCCCTTCAAATGTTTCACTGTAGCCATTTGATAAAGTTAAAAAAGGTCATTTTATTTCTCATTAAAGGGGAACATTATCACAATTTGAAAAGGGTTAAAAACAATAAAAATCAGTTCCCAGTGGCTTGTTGTATTTTTTGAAGTTTTTTTCAAAATTGTACCGGTCCCCGAATATCCCTAAAAAAAGCTTTAAAGTGCTTGATTTTCGCTATTTGCGATGCGACTATCCATTTCCCTGTGACGTCATACAGTGCTGCCAATGTAAACAAACAATGGCGAATAGCACAGCAAGATATAGTGACATTAGCTCAGATTCAGACTCGGATTTCAGCGGCTTAAGCGATTCAACAGATTACGCATGTATTGAAACGGATGGTTGGAGTATGAGAGTATTGAAGAAGAAACTGAATCTATTGAGCTAATAGCTATTGACGCTATTCATAGCCATAGCATGGCCGAATAGCTGCGTTAGCATCGCCGGTAAAATGTGCGGCCCAAACGATCAGGACTTTAGCATCTTGTGACACTGGAGCAACTTTTTTCGCATTAAATGTTGGTGGAAGGAAACGTAATATAGTTGCAAATGCATCTGCAGGTTATCCATACATCTCTGTGCCATGTCTGCTTTAGCACCGCCGGTAAATAGCATGATAGCATCGATTAGCTGGCAGTCACGCCGCAACCAAATATGTCTGATTAGCACATAAGTCAACATCAACGAAACTCACCTTTGTGATTTCGTTGAATTTATCGTTGCAAATGCATCTGCACGTTATCCATACATCTCTGTGCCATGTTTGTCATATCCGGTAAAATGTGGAGACACTTTAGCACATTCAATGTGGGTCTGGCGGCAGACACTTTCGCATCTTCGGGCCAGTGGTGCAACTTGAATCCCTCCCTGTTAGTGTTGTTACACCCTCCGACAACACACCGACGAGGCATGATGTCTCCAAAGTTCCAAAAAACAGTCGAAAAAAAGGAAAATGAGAGCTGAGACCCGGTGTTTGTAATGTGTTGAAAATGAAAATGGCGGCTGTATTACCTCGGAGACGTCACGTTCTGACGTCATCGCAAAAAGAGCGATAAACAGAAAGGCGTTTCAATTCGCCAAAATTCACCCATTTAGAGTTCGGAAATCGGTTCAAAAAATATATGGTCTTTTTTCTGCACCATCAAGGTATATATTGACGCTTACATCGGTCTGGTGATAATGTTACCCTTTAATGAACACAACGGAAAAAAACTGAAATGTAGGAATTTTAAAAATAACAAAACTCCAAAATCAGACCCTTTGCTCAATACTGAAATTAGAGCCTTAAGTGTTTTTGAATATGATGCCACAAGCTTGGCACATTTTTGGCCCATTCCTCTACGCAGCACCTCTCAAGCGCCATCAGATTGTATGAGAAGCTTTGGTTTTCATCAAGGATGTCTCTGTATAATGCTGCGTTCATATTTCCCTCTATCCTGACTAGTCTCCCAGTTCCTGGTTCTGAAAACCATCCCCACAGCACAGGGTTGGGCGATATATCGATATATCGCGGGTTTGTCTCTGTGCGATATAGAAAATGACTATATCGTAATATTCGAGTATACGTTCTCACGCAGAACTTTTAGCTACGGGCGTACACTTCTGGCTCTCCTCGCTCTTTCCTGTGTCTCCTTCTCGCAGACAAGCAGGCGCACATTCTTACATACGTCACAACTGTCACGTCACATACACGCCCTTGCTGAGCAGAGAGGTAGCGGCGTGGCTAACGTTAGCTGCTAACGTAGCCGTACGAGAGAAAGATGGTGTCACGCCAAATTTCTTCCCTCTACAAAAACTCCCCCCCCCCCATTTACTTCCGGGGTCATGATTAATACAGATGTTTTGTTAACGCTATATTATAAAAATATAACGCTATATTATAAAAATACAGATGTTTTGTTAACGCTATACTATAAAAAAGTTTTAAAAAATGAAAAAAAAAACAATTTACAAACACAAGCTATGGGATGAAGAGGAAAAGTGACTCCGGAAGTAAATGTGTCATCCCATAGCTTGTGTTTGTAAATTGTTTTTTGAATTTTATTTTTTATAATATACCGTTAACAAAACGTCTGTATTTTTATAATATAGCGTTATATTTTTATAATATAGCGTTAACAAAATGTTTGTATTAATCATGACCCCGGAAGTAAACGGGGGGGAAGAAATTTGCCGTGACAATGGTGCGGATCTGGTAACAAATGAAGGAAGACGGCATAGCTCGGTTGGTAGAGCAACTTGAGGGTTTCAGGTTCGATTCCTGCTTGTGCCATCCTAGTCACTGCCGTTGTGTCCTTGAGCAAGACACTTTACCCACCTGCTCCCAGTGCCACCCACAATGGTTTAAATGTAACTTGGATATTGGGTGTCACTATGTAAAGCGCTTTGAGTCACTTGAGAAAAGCGCTATATAAATATAATTCACTTCACTTCACTTAATTCCCAATAAAAACAGCAGGGTTTCCATCGTCTTGGCGGTGGTTCGGCTTCAAGTGGGAATATGTCGAACAGACAACCGTAATTTGTCAAGTGTGGGGGAGAAAAGCGTTGCTATAAAAAGTAGCATTACTGCTAATATGTAGCATCATTTGTAAAGTCACTCGCTAGAGAATGAAGAGAATTTCATAACCTTAGTAACCTACCACATAGTGAAGGACGAATACTATTTGATTTCCAGCTATGCAGCTCATTTTTATTTGACACTCAAAATGTCTCTGACAATCTTGCAACTTATGTTTTGGAAATGACTTGAATGTTTGTGCCATTGCTTAATAACTTTAATAAATACACTTTTGGTCAATTGACTTAGTTGTGATTTCCCTCTCTGCATGAAAGTTTAAAAGTAGCATGTATTAATGCAGTATGAAGAAGAATGTTATAATGTATCCACATAGAATCATCATACCGCTGTGATTATATGCATCAAGTGTTCATTCAAGGCTAAGGCAAAATATCGTAATATATATCGTCTATCCCGATATGGCCTAAAAATATAGCGATATTAAAAAAAGGCAATAGAGTCCAGCCCTACCACAGCATGATGCTGCCACCACCATGCTTCACTGTGGGGATGGTATTGGCCTGGTGACGAGCGGTGCCTGGTTTCGTCCAAACATAATGCCTTGGCATTCACGGCAAAGAGTTCAAGCTCAGACCAGATCATTTTGTTTCTCATGGTCTGAGAACCTCACCTGACGAGACCAAGACGAATGCAGCAAAGTACAGAGACATCCTGGATGAAAACCAACGCTCCCCGTCCAACCTGGTGGAGCTTGAGAGGTGCTGCAAAGAGGAATGGGCCAAACTACCCAGAAATTGGTGTGCCAAGCTTCTGGCATCATATTTAAAATGACTTAAGGCTGTATTTGGTGCATCAACAAAGTTAAAGGTCTGTATAACTATGTACCGTATTTTTCGGAGTATAAGTGGCTCCGGACTATAAGTCGCACCTGCCGAAAAAACATATATAAGTCGCACTAGAGTATAAGTTGCATTTTTTGGGGAAATTTATTTGATAAAACCCAACACCAAGAATAGACATTTGAATAGTGAACAACAGACTGAATAAGTGTACTTTGTATGACGCATAAACAACCAACTGAGAAGGTGCCTGGTATGTTAACGTAACGTATTATGGTAAGAGTCATTCAAATAACTATAACATATAGAACATGCTATACCAGGGGTCTGGAACCTTTTTGGCTGAGGGAGCCATGAAAGCCAAATATTTCAAAATGTATTTCCGTGAGAGCCATATCATATTTTTTTAACACTGAATACAACTAAATGCGTGCATTTTTAAGTAAGACCAACATTTTTAGAGTATAGTAAGTCTCTTATTCTTTTTAATAACATTGTTATTCTGAAGTTAACCAATAATAGATGAATTGTCATGTCTGTTGATCATGTTTTTGTTCGGCCATGTGCTGTTTGTCCTTTGGACTCTTTAAGTTACTGTTTTTTTCCACTCCCTTGTCTGGTTTCCTTGGTTACTCATTTTGTCCACCTGTCTCTGGTGGACAAAATGCCTGCTCACCTGCTTCCCGAGCACTAATCAGAGGCAGTATTTAAGCCCGTCTTTGCCAGTCAGTCGCCCTGTGCTGACTTGTTTCATGCCTTGCCATAGTTTCGTGCTTCATGCCATGGCAAGTAAGTTTTGTTTGATTTATGTTCTTAGTCTGTTTAAGCGTTAGCTTTGTTTTTTAGCCCAAGTTGTGCCTCCGCTGTGAGCGATTTTTGTTTGTATATTTTTTTAGTTAAAATTAAATCATGTTTTTACCTAAATGCAATGTCCCGAGTAGTCCGTCTGCCTTCCTGGGAGAACGACCCCGCAGCAAGCTGCAACCCCCCCATCGTGACATAAAATAATTCTTACCATTAATGCAACTTCTTGAACAGGTGCGGTAGGAAACGGATGGATGGATTTAAATGCATGAGAATTTTTTAAATTTTGCACGTTATTTTTAGCACTGTGATTACCAGCGAAATTATTCATAATTATCGCGTTAAGCAATGTCAGCTAAGATTTATCTGAGAGCCAGATGCAGTCATCAAAAGAGCCACATCTGGCTCTAGAGCCATAGGTTCCCTACCCCTGTGCTATACGTTTACCAAACAATCTGTCACTCCTAATCGCTAAATCCCATGAAATCTTATACGTCTAGTCTCTTACGTGAATGATCTAAATAATATTATTTGATATTTTACGCTAATGTGTTAATAATTTCACACATAAGTCGCTCCTGAATATTAGTCGCACCCCCTGCCAAACTATGACAAAAACTGCGACTTATAGTCCGAAAAATACGGTACATGTGATTTTTGAGTTTTTTATTTTTAATAAATCTGCCAAAAAATCTAAATTTCAGTTTTTTACTGTCAATGCTTGCACTAATGAGAAATAAAATGAACTTTTTTGATTTTAGCAAAACGCTACAATAAAACAAAGAGTGAACAATTTAAAGGGTTCAGACTACTTTTTGTAGCCACTGCATACCCCTATGTATTATTTGGTAAATAAATAGAACCAACTAATTCGAAAAGCATTATTTACATGTGAATAATATAAACGAAGTCTACTATACAGCATTATTCACATGTGAATAATATAAATACAGTCTATTATACAGCATTATTCATTTGTGAATAATATGAATACAGTCTATTATACAGCATTATTCACATGTGAATAATATAAATACAGTCTATTATACAGCATTATTCATATGTGAATAATATGAATACAGTCTATTATACATCATTATTCACATGTGAATAATATAAATACAGTCTATTATACAGCTTCATTCACATGTGAATAATACAAACGCAGTCTATTATACAGCATTATTTACATGGGAATAATATAGACGCAGTCTATTATATAGCATTATTCACATATCAATCAATCAATCAATCAATGTTTACTTATATAGCCCTAAATCACTAGTGTCTCAAAGGGCTGCACAAACCACCACGACATCCTCGGTAGGCCCACATAAGGGCAAGGAAAACTCACACCCAGTGGGACATTGGTGACAATAATGACCCAGTGGGACGTCGGTGACAATAATGACTATGAGAACCTTAGAGAGGAGGAAAGCAATGGATGTCGAGCGGGTCTAACATGATATTGTGAAAGTTCAATCCACAATGGATCCAACACAGTCGCGAGAGTCCAGTCCAAAGCGGATCCAACACAGCAGCGAGAGTCCCGTTCACAGCGGAGCCAGCAGGAAACCATCCCAAGCGGAGGCGGATCAGCAGCGCAGAGATGTCCTCAGCCGATACACAGGCGAGCAGTACATGGCCACCGGATCGGACCGGACCCCCTCCACAAGGGAGAGTGGGACATAGAAGAAAAAGAAAAGAAACAGCAGATCAACTGGTCTAAAAAGGGAGTCTATTTAAAGGCTAGAGTATACAAATGAGTTTTAAGGTGAGACTTAAATGCTTCTACTGGGGTGGTCTCTCGAACTGTTACCGGGAGGGCATTCCAGAGTACTGGAGCCCGAACGGAAAACGCTCTATAGCCCGCAGACTTTTTTTGGGCTTTGGGAATCACTAACAAGCCGGAGTCCTTTGAACGCAGATTTCTTGCCGGGACATATGGTACAATACAATCGGCAAGATAGGATGGAGCTAGACCGTGTAGTATTTTATACGTAAGTAGTAAAACCTTAAAGTCACATCTTAAGTGCACAGGAAGCCAGTGCAGGTGAGCCAGTACAGGCGTAATGTGATCAAACTTTCTTGTTCTTGTCAAAAGTCTAGCAGCCGCATTTTGTACCAACTGTAATCTTTTAATGCTAGACATGGGGAGACCCGAAAATAATACGTTACAGTAGTCGAGGCGAGACGTAACAAACGCATGGATAATGATCTCAGCGTCTTTAGTGGACAGAATGGAGCGAATTTTAGCGATATTACGGAGATGAAAGAAGGCCGTTTTAGTAACGCTTTTAATGTGTGCCTCAATGGAGAGAGTTGGGTCGAAGATAATACCCAGATTCTTTACCGTGTCGCCCTGTTTAATTGTTTGGTTGTCAAATGTTAGAGTTGTATTATTAAATAGAGTTCGGTGTCTAGCAGGACCGATAATCAGCATTTCCGTTTTTTTGGCGTTGAGTTGCAAAAAGTTAGCGGACATCCATTGTTTAATTTCATTAAGACACGCCTCCAGCTGACTACAATCCGGCGTGTTGGTCAGCTTTAGGGGCATGTAGAGTTGGGTGTCATCAGCATAACAGTGAAAGCTAACACCGTATTTGCGTATGATGTCACCTAGCGGCAGCATGTAGATGCTGAAGAGTGCAGGGCCAAGGACCGAACCCTGGGGAACTCCACACGTTACCTTAACGTAGTCCGAGGTCACATTGTTATGGGAGACACACTGCATCCTATCAGTAAGATAAGAGTTAAACCAAGACAGGGCTAAGTCTGACATACCAATTTGTGTTTTGATACGTTCTAATAAAATATTATGATCGACGGTATCGAAAGCAGCGCTAAGATCGAGGAGCAGCAACATAGATGACGCATCAGAATCCATCGTTAGCAATAGATCATTAGTCATTTTTGCGAGGGCTGTCTCCGTGGAGTGATTTGCTCTGAAACCGGATTGAAAGGTTTCACATAGATTGTTAGACGCTAAGTGTTCATTTAACTGCTCCGCAACAATTTTTTCAAGGATTTTTGAAATAAAGGGAAGGTGAGATACCGGTCGGTAGTTTACCATGAGGTCAGGATCGAGGTTAGGTCTTTTAAGAAGAGGATGAATAACCGCTTTTTTGAATGCTAGGGGAACAGTGCCCGAGGAGAGTGATAAGTTTATAATATTTAGCACTGATGGACCTAATAATACAAAGAGCTCCTTGATCAGTTTCCCAGGAAGAGGGTCAAGTAAGCAAGTTGTCTGTTTTATTCCAATTACACGTTGTAACAATTCCTCTAATGTTATTTCCTCAAAACGAGGGAAACTATTTTGGAGGGCAGTATCCGCCGTATATACCATCGTATCAGTGTTAATAGAACCCCGTTGTAGCTGGGACGCATTGTCTTTAATCTCCTTTCTAATGACTTCAATTTTCTTACTAAAGAATTGCATAAAGTCATCAGCTGAGTGGGTTGAGCTACTGGAAGGGGTCCCTTGTTGGGTTAGCGATGCTACTTGTTGGGTTAGCGATGCTACCGTACTAAACAAAAATTTAGGATCGTTTTTATTACGGTGGATGAGATTTGAGTAATATTTAGCTTTAGCTAAGGTAAGCATGCGTTTATAAGTTATTAAACCATCACTCCATGCTTGATGGTGCACCTCAAGTTTAGTCGTGCGCCATTTGCGTTCCAGCTTTCTACATAATCATTTCTGAGCTCTAGTTTCTTCTGTAAACCACGGGGTGCGCTTTTTTGGAGCCTTTTTTAACTTTAGCGGTGCTATGTTATCAATGGTTTCGCGCAGGGTGTCGTTAAAGTTGTTAGTGAGGTTATCAATAGAGCCCACATACTTTGGGAATGGTGCCATAACCGAGGGCAGTAGGTCAGCAAGAGTTGTCGTTGTGGCCGTACTAATGTTGCGGCTGCTATAGCAGTTATTATTATTATTAGTTTGACGAACATGCGTCTGAACCTCGAATTTTATAAGGTAATGATCGGACAATACTTTAGTATACGGGAGTATCGTAACTTTGGAGACGGTGATACCCCTGACAAGCAATAGGTCTATCGTATTACCGTTGCGATGCGTGGGTTCATTTATTATTTGTGTGAGACCACAGCTATCAATTACAGTCTGGAGCGCTACGCACGGTGGGTCCGATGGGGTATTCATATGGATATTAAAGTCCCCCATTATGATTATATTATCGGCGTGTGAATAATATAAATACAGTCTATTATACAGCATTATTCATATATGAATGATATAAATACAGTCTATTATACAGCATTATTTACATGTGAATAATATAAATACAGTCTATTATACAGCATTATTCATATGTGAATAATATAAATACAGTCTATTATACAGCTTCATTCACATGTGAATAATACAAACGCAGTCTATTATACAGTATTATTTACATGGGAATAATATAAACGCAGTCTATTATATAGCATTATTCACATGTGAATAATATAAATACAGTCTTTTATACAGCATTATTCATATGTGAATAATATGAATACAGTCTATTATACAGCATTATTCACACGTGAATAATATAAATACAGTCTATTACACAGCATTATTTAAATGTGAATAATATAAATACAGGCTTCACGGTGGCAGAGGGGTTAGTGTGTCTGCCTCACAATACGAAGGTCCTGCAGTCCTGGGTTCAAATACAGGCTCGGGATCTTTCTGTGTGGAGTTTGCATGTTCTCCCCGTGAATGCGTGGGTTCCCTCCGGGTACTCCGGCTTCCTCCCACTTCCAAAGACATGCACCTGGGGATAGGTTGATTGGCAACACTAAATTGGCCCTAGTGTGTGAATGTGAGTGTGAATGTTGTCTGTCTGTCTATCTGCCCCCCGCGACCCCGAAAGGGAATAAGCAGTAGAAAATGGATGGATGGATAATATAAATACAGTCTATAATACAGCATTATTCATATGTGAATAATATGAATACAGTCTATTATACAGCATTATTCACATGTGAATAATATGAATACAGTCTATTATACAGCATTATTCACATGTGAATAATATAAATACAGTCTTATACATATACGTTTGATATTGTCATTACTGCCACAAGTGGTGTAAAAGTGTATTACAACCGAGTACTGAAAACGGAGTGGTTTTTTTTTCAATTTGTCGCACTATTATTATTATTTTGCAATTTAGTTTTTTTTTTTTTTTTTTACTTTTTATTTGACTCCTTTTACCGTATTGCTTTAGCACTATCTTGTTTAACTCATTCATTGTTTATGTTTTTTGTTTTTTTTTGCTCTATGCTTTTTAACATGTAAAGCACTTTGGTTCAATTTAAAAATTGTTGTAAGTGTGCTATATAAATAAAGTTGCCTTGCCTTGCCTTGCCTACCACTGTAAGAAACAGATATATTTTGGCGGCCTGGCTTGCAGCCCAACAATGGGCCCTGGCCCTAGGGTTAAGAAACTCTGGTGTATCGAATACATGTAGTATGGAACCAAACGCAGCTGTACAGTTTCTCACTGGAAAGGTTTAACATTTTAAGTGAATACAAGAAGTGTACATTTGGCATGCACCTACACAAGCCCGGGCTGTGCGATTGAAATGGAGACTATATTTTGTATTTCTTTATCTGAGAATGTGTTACCGGCAGATTGCGATAGCATTTCCAAAATCATTACAAGTCGTCACGAGTATGTCTTCTGCGTGACTCCAATTTCATGAGAATGAAAGAAGCAAACAGGCAGGAAGCACAAACAAAGGCACACAGAGAGAGAGAGAAGACAGCCTGCAGAAGGCTCACATGTCTGACAAACAACAGGACGATATTTTGCTGCAGTGAATGACAGACAGACTCCTCCTGCTCTTCCCGCATGCGCTCGGGACGGCCGATACTGTCAGTTCAGGTATCGGTGCAATACCGAGTAACTATGGGGCCAGCATTACAGATACCAATACTTTTTACTCCAAACATTTTGGGATCGTTGAGTGATCCTAATTTGATTTAATCACAAAAATATCAAGACCCAATCTTAAGCAAACGGAACTTATCAACAAACTTATTTGAGAACGATACATCAGTTCTACAGTTACAATTTGTAATCAGAGTAGTCACACTTATGCATTTTGACCAATAGTAGTAAATTACATCTGTGCTTCATTTAAATGAATTTTAAAAAAGACCATAATATTCGGGCACCAATGCAATTTTATTCTCAGAATGTCATACAGTCAGAGGTGTCCAAAGTGCGGCGCGGGGGGCCATTTGCAGCTAATCGTTTACCGGCCCGCCACACATTCTGCAAAAATTGCAAAATTGATAGTATTGCAAAAAAAAATAATAAAAACATTAAAAAAAAGTTGAATGAGGTAAAATCTAATGAGAAAAAATGGCAATGTTGACAAAAAGCTGCCATGCAGGCAGTTTTTTTTCCCTTTTGTGTTTATTTTCTTTTTTTTCCACTGCTCACAAGAAAAACAAGAAAAAAAAAACAGTTATAATGAATTATTACTTAAAAAATATCACTTTGAAATGTTTAATGTGGAAAAAATATTGCATATGCTGTGTGGTTGCCATATAAAAACATCACAGTTTTGACAAAAGAGCATAAAACAAACAAAATAATAGTTTAAACTTAAAATCAACAGATATATCGGAAGTTGATCTAGAAATTTAAGTGTTAAAAGTTAAAAAAAAACTAATAAAAATGCATCACTTTATGAGTGGGGAACCTTTCGGACCTCAAATATATTTAGTAGGATTTTATTTAACTTTTCACTGTGATTGCTCAAAAATATTAAATAATTAAAACCAATGGTGTCCTGCATTATTGATCTTTGAGGGCTTTAATTGCTAAATAAAGGAACTTTCCTGAAGGAATCAATAAAGTACTATCTCTCTATCTACCTAAATACTGCATATTTCAGTTTTACTATAAAAAACAAAGTTGTCTTTGACAGAAAAGGCATAAAACCTTATTTATTTTACTTTATATCAACCTCAAGTTGATATAAAGATTTACTGTAAGCATTAAATAAAAAATCATAATAATAATTTGACTTATTTTTTACATTTTAGTGACTGAGACCCTCCCTCTATGCTCCCCAGGAGCACTAAGGAATAAAAAAAATCCATATATTTTGTTATGGTTTGAAAATTTAAAAATATCAAAATGCCCCTCGCATGCTTAAAATTTTCCGTGTACGGCCCTCTGTGGAAAAAGTTTGGACATCCCTGTCATACAGGATAATTTCTAGATGTGTAACATAAATGCACGATTCTTTTGGCAGTGTGTTTGTACATATACGCAGACATCGCTTCCAATAGAGCGCAGTGCACCTATTGGTGACGTACATCCCACTACGGAGTGCCGAGAGATTTGTCTTAAAGAAAAAACGACGACATGGTGGAAAGAGGGCAAAGGGCCCAAAGAAGACGGGAGGTTTGGCAATCATCTAAAAGTGCAAAAAGACAAAATATTGCGGTGACATGTTTGCACTGCGAAACACGACTGGGGTGTGTAGCACTACATTGACACACAACATCCGGATTCCCATCATGCATTGCTTCAAAACTACGGCAAGTAGTAATGTCTAAAAAAAAACAGTGACAGAGAATAGAACAAGGATGGACAATTCAACCCTAAACTCACTCCTTTCCTGCAAATTAAAATGTCACAGATGCTGCCCATACCTATGCTCCTTCAAAGGCTGTGCTACTGGCTGCAAAGCATTGCACTTTCAAATACAACAATGAGTAGAGAGGAATGTTATGTGTGTGTGTGTGTATTTGTGTAAGTAAATGAAGTGAAATGAATTATATTTATATAGCGCTTTTCTCTAGTGACTCAACGCGGTTTACATAATGAAACCCATTATCTAAGTTGCATTTAAACCCGTATGGGTGGCACCGGGAGCAGGTGGGTAAAGTACAGTTTGTATCCTGTCCAAGGACAACGAACACTTATATATAAATGTGTGTGTGTGTGTGTATATATATATATATATATATATATATATATATATATATATATATAGCCAAACCCCGTTTCCATATGAGTTGGGAAATTGTGTTAGATGTAAATATAAACAGAATACAATGATTTGCTAATTATTTGCAACTCATATTCAGTTTAATATGCTACAAAGACAACATATTTGATGTTCAAACTCATAAACTTTATTTTTTTCGCAAATTATAATCGACTTAGAATTTAATGACTGCAACACGTGCCAAAGTAGTTGGGAAAGGGCACTGTATCAAAAATTGACATCAATCTCTAAGGGATATCACCACATGGGCTCAGGAACACTTCAGAAAACTACTGTCACTAAATACAGTTTATCGCTACATCTGTAAGTGCAAGTTAAAGCTCAACTATGCAAAGCGAAAGCCATTCATCAACAACATCCAGAAACGCCGCGGGCTTCTCTGGGCCCGAGATCATCTAAGATGGACTGATGCAAAGTGGAAAAGTGTTCTATGGTCTGACGAGTCCACATTTCAAATTGTTTTTGGAAATATTCGACATCAACTGTTATCGACTCAAAGATCAAAAGCCAGCATCTGTGATGATATGCGGGTGCATTAGTGCCCAAGGCATGGGTAACTTACACATCTGTGAAAGCACCATTAATGCTGAAAGGTACATACAGGTTTTGGAACAACATATGCTGCCATCTAAACGCCGTCTTTTTCATGGACGCCCCTGCTTATTTTAGCTAAACAATGCCAAGCCACGTGTTACATCAGCGTGGCTTCGTAAAAAAAGAGTGCGGGTACTTTCCTGGCCCGCATGCAGTCCAGACCTGTCTCCCATCGAAAATGTGTGGAGCATTATGAAGCGTGAATACGACAGCGGAGACCCCGGACTGTTGAAGCTCTACATAAAACAAGAATGGGAAAGAATTCCACTTTCAAAGCTTCAACAATTAGTTTCCTCAGTTCCTAAACATGTATTGAGTGTTGTTAAAAGAAAAGGTGATGTAACACAGTGGTGACCATGCCCTTTCCCAACTACTTTGGCACATGTTGCAGCCATGAAATTCAAAGTTAATTATTTGAAAAAAAAAAAAAAAAAAAAGTTTAGGAGTTTGAACTTCAAATAGCTTGTCTTTGTAGTGCGTTCAATTGAATATGGGTTGAAAAGGTTTTACAAATCATTGTATTCCGTTTATATTTACATCTAACATAATTTCCCAACTCATATGGAAACGGGGTTTGTATATATATATATATACCGTATTTCCTTGAATTGCCGCAGGGCATATAGTATGCGCCTGCCTTGAATTACTGCCGGGTCAAACTCGCTTCCCAAAATAATTAGAGCATGCTTAGTATTACCTGGTCAAACTCGTGACGTCACGAGTGACACTTTCCCTGTCATAATTTTCAAAATGGAGGAGGCTGATTTTAATACCGGTAATTTGAAATCACATAAAGGGAAGAAGCTTAAGAGCTATTCAGTAGGATTTAAGGTCCAATCTTACATCGCACTCAATTTTTTTACTGCATGCCTTTGGTAAGTGCCGGAGTGAGAAGATGTTTTAAAATAATTAGCGCATGCTTACTTTTACCGCATGCCTTTGGTAAGCGCAGGAGTGAGAAGAGGTTTTAAATTAATTAGCGCCCCGGCCGCAATTCAAGGAAATACGTTATATATATATATATATAGGGACGTCCGTTGTGTACTGCGGAAGACACTTCACCCTTGCTCCTGATGGGTGCTGGTTAGCGCCTTGCATGGCAGCTCCCTCCATCAGTGTGTGAAAGTGTGTGTGAATGGGTAAATGTGGAAGTAGTTTCAAAGCGCTTTGAGTACCTTGAAGGTAGAAAAGCGCTATACAAGTACAACCCATTTATCATTTATATATATATATTAGAGATGCGCGGTTTGCGGTCTTATTCGCCGAGTCCGCGGATAAACCGCGGGTCGGGCGGGTGACATGACGAAAAAATAGATTTTAAATAAATTCGGGCGGGTGGCGGTTGAACCAATCTGAAATATTTGATATACATGGTTAAGGGATCGGTATCCTTTACCATTCAAAGAGCCATTTTGGACCCATGTCACAAAACTAATATGACAATAGGAGACGCAAACATTCTCAAGAATGTTTAAAGGCAGTCACCCTGTAAATAAGTATTAGGGCGTGCTGTGAAGCCTTTGCCGCCTTCTACAACATGTAGTTCAGCAACGTGTTGTGTGTGGCTTCCGCAGACACATACACATTAATGCAAGGCATACTGGGTGATACAGAGTACATTAATGGTTGTGATATGAACAATTTTAACACTCTTAGTAATATACGCCACGCTGTAAGCCACACCAAACAAGAATGACAAACACATTTCGGGAGAACATCCTCAGAGTAACACAACATAAACGCAACACAACAAATACCCAGAATCCTTTGCATCCATGACTATTCCTGACTATATCATACACCCCGCTAGCAGCAAACCCCGCCACCCCCTGTGCGTCGGTAATGTGGGCGGGGTTGCGGGCGTGAGGGTGTAAAATATATGATTTGTCATAGATGCAAAGAATTCTGGGTATTTGTTGTGTTGCGTTTGTGAGGATGTTCTCCCGAAATGTGTTTGTCATTCTTGTTAGGTGTGGCTTCACAGCGTGGCGCATATTAGTAAGAGTGTTAAAATTGTTTATATCACAACCATCAGTGTACTCTGTATCACCCAGTATGCCTTGCAATCTTGTACGTGTGTTAACGGAAGCTGCATATAACATGTTGCTAGACTGGCAAACGGTTCGTACATGTTGTAGTAGGCGTCAAAGGCAATGGCCTCACAGCACGCCCTTGTTTTCGTTATTTGGATGAACACTATCGGATATTCGCGAGAGCGTTAGCGGCTCCCATTGTCTTCTTTACTCTGTGAAACCGGTTAAAATAGCTCTTTGAGTATTAAAGGTGGCCGATCTCTGATGTATTTCAGCGGGCGGTTGCGGTTCTGACAAAATGTTGGATGGCGGGTGGATGACGACTTTGGTGATGCGGTTGCGGATGATATACTTGCCTATCCGCGCATCTCTAATATATATGGGATATAATATATAAGGGACGGCGTGGCGCAGTGGGAGAATGGCCGTGCGCAACCCGAGGGTCCCTGGTTCAAATCCCACCTAGTACCAACTTCGTCACGTCCGTTGTGTCCTGAGCAAGACACTTCACCCTTGCTCCTGATGGGTGCTGGTTGGCGCCATGCATGGCAGCTCCCTCCATCAGTGTGTGAATGGGTAAATGTGGAAGTAGTGTCAAAGCGCTTTGAGTACTTTGAAGGTAGAAAAGCACTATACAAGTACAACCCATTTATCATTTATATATGTATAGATATATATATATATATATATATATATATATATATGAAATACTTGAAAATATATACACCCACCACCATCTCCCGAATTCGGAGGTCTCAAGGTTGGCAAGTATGCCAATATTATTCCAATTTATTATATAAAATATTTTTGAAAAATATATTTACATGCAGTGTCGATTTATTCAAATCCCAAGGAGCCCTGTGTCAAGTTAATGTCTTTGGCTCCAAAAACGTGACAATACGAACAACACAGCAACACACATAGCGAATCGAACTAGTATCGACCCGATACTGATACTACCCTTAGTGTCGACTAACAATATCAACATTTGGATCGATGCGCCCACCCACGATACAGTAGTAGTTCCACATCCATCAACAAAGCTCGCTATACGGGGTCAGTGTATTGATCAAAGCGGTGAAAAGTGGCGGCTAACGCGGAGGAGGAAGTAGGCTGCGACGGATGTCGATGCGGAGAACAATGGTGGTTTCTTTTCGATTCATCCCCATCAGTGATGGCATTCAGCGCCGCGAACGAGCCTGCCTCGACAAAGACTCCCGTCCCTGTCCGGCACGGATTTTAATCCGGATTAATGTGTCCACAGGCGAAGCGAGCAGGCTCACCCCAAATAACTTGTTATTGTGCGCTGCCGGCGAGCGAGCGTGACGAGTCCACCTTAACCCACACAAAATGGCCACGCCGGAGTTCGCTCGGCTGCTGGGGCAACGGAGGCGCTCCGAGGTTAAAGCGATAAATGGTGGCCATTTAAATAATGAATAAAAAATGTTCTTAATGTGAGATTTGCGTGTAAAATGCAGCCCGCTAGCTGTAAGAAATTCTTGCACTCACCGCTTTGCTGTCCCACTTCACGACGAAACGGGACTTCCGGTTGGCGTCCGCAGACAAGGGGCGGGGCCTGGTGTCCTGACGTCATCACTATAGCCACGCCCATTACTAGTAGTACTACATCTGTATCTTGATACCGGTTAACTATACACAATGAGTCTCACTGAAAAAAGACAAAAAAAAAATTCTTTTTTTTTATTTAAAACAAATTAAATAAAGGTGCATTAAAGCAGTGGTCCCCTACCTTTTTGTATCCGCGGACCGGTCAACGCTTAATAATTTGTCCCGCGGCCCGGGACAAATTATTAAGCGCCAAATTTTTATTTATTTATTTTTTTTTTGTCATGAAAAAGACACGTTTTTGTCATGACAAAGGGAGGTTTTTGTGGTTGGTGCACTAATTGTAAGTGTATATTGTGTTTTTTATGTTGATTTAATAAAAAAAACAAAAAACAAAAAAATATTTTTTTTTTACTTTTTTTTTTTTAAATACAAATAAATAAAAAATTATTCTGCGGTCCGGTACCAATCAGGACCACTGCATTAAAGGCCTACTGAAATTACATTTTCTTATTCAAACGGAGATAGCAGGTCCATTCTAAGTGTCATACTTGATCATTTCACGATATTGCCATATTTTTGCTGAAAGGATTTAGTAGAGAACATCGACGATCAAGTTCGCAACTTTTGGTGCTTATAAAAAAAAAGCCTTGCCTGTACCGAAAGTAGCAGATGATGTGCGCGTGACGTCACGGGTTGTGGAGCTCCTCACATCTGAAAATTGTTTACAATCATGGCCACCAGCAGCGAGAGATTCGGACCGAGAAAGCGTTGGTTTCCCCGTTAATTTGAGCGAGGATGAAATATTCGTGGATGAGGAAAGTTAGAGTGAATCACACAAAAAAAAGAAAAAGCGACGGCTCCAGGTGGCGGCAGTGGGACCGTTTCCGATGTAATTAAACACATTTACTAGGATACTTCTGGAAGATCCCTTATCTGCGTATTGTTTTAATAGTGAGATTGTAAAGTCATACCTGAAAGTCGGATGGCTGCGGTGAACGCCAGTGTCTCTGAGAGAAGCCGAGGAGCCAAGATCACAGATGCCTTTTTGAGCTCCAGGAGGAAGTCGCATAATCCACTGAGCGAGGATGAAAGATTTGTGGATGAGGAAAGTGAAAAAGACTACAGTGAGAGCGATTCAGATGTTATTAGACAAATTTACTACGATAATTCTGGAAAATCCCTTATCTGCTTATTGTGTTACTAGTCTTTTAGTGAGATTATATGGTCGAACATGTACAACCTGAAGGTCGGCCCCACACCTTTCTTCAGCACCATTCGACAGGTGGTGGCGATGTCCATCTCTGCCCTTCGCAAGGGACCCTCTTCGAAACACGATCTTTTGAAATGACCGCTGCATAATACACTGTACTTTGTCAAAGTCCCCAGCCTTGGCGTCACTATAGACAGCGATTTTAAACTAGACAAACAAGTCAATGGCGTTTTAAAATCGTGTTTTTAACACCTTCGTCTTTTAGTAAAGGTTAAACCGTTTTTATCTTTTAACCTTTTTAAACAAGTCGAGCATGCTTTTATTTCAAGTCGCCTGGACTACTGCAATGCACTTTATGCTGTCATTAGCCAAAAAGCTCTCTCCCGGTTGCAGTTAGTCCAGAACGCGGCAGCACGACTTTTAACAGGGGCCAGGAAACGCCAGCATAAAACCCCAATTCTTCAGAGTTTGCACTGGCTCCCTGTTCATTTTAGAATTGATTTTAAAACATTGCTGTTTGTTTTTAAATCTTTACATGGACTGGCACCTCAATATATCTCGGACCTCATCCAAATTTACATCCCTGCGCGCGCTCTGAGGTCCGAGAGCCAGTTCCAGCTCGTGGTGCCCAAGACCAGACTTAAGACCAGGGGAGACAGGGCCTTCTCTGTGGTCGGCCCTAAGCTTTGGAACACTCTGCCGCTCCATGTTCAAACTGCTTCCACAGTGGAGTGTTTTAAGTCTCATCTTAATACCCACTTTTATTCTTTGGCTTTTAACACTACGTGAGTTGTGTGGTCCTCTGTTCTCTGTTGTCCTCTGTGTTTTTTATACACTTTGATTTCTATTTTACTGTTTTAATTGATTTTACCCTTTAAAATAGTTTTTAATCATATTTGTTTTTATATTGTTTTTATTGGTTTTATATTTATTTTTTGTTTTTATTCAGTCATTGGTGGAGCATAATATATATATATATATATATATACTTTTTTTTAATTTTATTGATTTATTTATTGTTTTTAACATGGCTGTGCAGCACTTTGGAAACGTTATTGTTTAAATGTGCTATATAAATAAAGTGGATTGGATTGGATTGTGTGTGTGGTCCAATCCAACAGTGTTCGCTTGACATCTCTGTTCCATAGTAAAGCTTCAACGTCATCTTTCAGGAATGTAAACAATGAAATACCGGCTGTGTTTGTGTTGCTAAAGGCGGCCGCAACACACCGCTTCCCACCTACAGCTTTCTTCCTTGACGTCTCCATTATTGATTGAACAAATTGCAAAAGATTCAGCAACACAGATGTCCAGAATACTGTGGAATAATGCGATGAAAAGAGACGACTTGTAGCTGGGAACGGTGCTGGAACAAAATGTCCTCTACAATGAGTGACATCACGCGCACACGTCATCATACCGCAACGTTTTAGCATGATACTTCCGCGCAAAATTTAAAATTGCAATTTAGTAAACTAACCCGGCCGTATTGGCATGTGTTGCAATGTTAATATTTCATCATTGATATATAAACTATCAGACTGCGTGGTCGGTAGTAGTGGGTCAGTAGGCCTTTAACTCCTTTTAACCCTGTAGGTACATTGAAAATACACGCAACCTTGACACAAAACGCCGGACATTTGAGGCATTTAAGAAACCCCGCCCGGACACCCCGGACAGTCCCGCCAAAGAGGACATGTCCGGGAAAAAGAGGACGTATGGTCAGTCTATGTTAATCGCTAGTTAACTGGTGTGCTAATCTCTAGTTGACAACTGGTGCAATAATTGCTTGCTGACATTTGGAACGAGAATTGCTCGCCGACAACTGCTGGGCTTATCGCTTGCCAATGACGGACACGCTAATAGCTAGCTGGCCACTAGTGTACTAGTCACTGACAACGGGTGCGCTAATCACTAGCAGAAAATTGCCATGCTAATTGCTAGCAGCTGGTGCGCTAATGGATAGCTCACAATTGCTTTGCTAAACTACAGAGCGCTAAATGATGAAGTAAACACTAGCTGTCTTAAATGAATACAATAACACATTAAACTACCCATGGTTTTTATTTTAACGCTGCAAGGTACAGTGAGGAGGGGGTCCGTGCCACGTATAAACACACTACAGTGTGTTGGAAAAATTGGGAATATAAATATTTAAAAAACAAAACCAATAAGTCTAACTTAACAAAAAATCGTCACGATGCCCCCTGCAGTACCACTGCAGGACCCCTTGGGGGCCGCGGACCTCCTGTTGAAGACCTGCACGCGTGGCTGTTTGGGGCATGTGGGAGGACTTGCAGAGATCTGACCCTGGATCAGCAAAGAAATGCGTTAGCGCTCCGTGTTTTATTTCAGCCGTGACTACTCGCGGGTTACAAAGTCTTATATCCCGGTTATCAAGCCTTCATTGCCAAGGAAAGAAAAGCAACACTCGGTCAGGATCAGGACGTCGCCTGTAGCGTGGCGGTCGTCACAAAAGCATCTTTGTGCCCGTCGATGTCCGCCGCCGCCTCCTCCTTTCTTCCCTGCGACACTTCAAGAGATGAAGTTGGTCTGTGGGATGATGCTCTCCACTTTGTGATCGGCAGGGTTGGCCGCCGCCTCGTAGTTGCAGATAGTCACTTCGTGCCTGTGAGCCTTCAAAGGATGCAAAAAAGGAATTAAAGGTGAAAAACAGACTCCTGGTTATATATTAGGATACACATTTCTTCAACCGAATGTGGTAATTTTATAGGTAGCAACCAGATTAGGTTGCAACTAAAAAGGTACTTAAAATCGAACTAAACCATATTTTGATACCTTTGCTGCACTTAAAGGCCTACTGAAATGAGATTTTCTTATTTAAACGGGGATAGCAGGTCCATTCTATGTGTCATACTTGATCATTTCGCGATATTGCCATATTTTTGCTGAAAGGATTTAGTAGAGAACATCGACGATTAAGCTCGCAACTTTTGGTCGCTAATTAAAAAAGCCTTGCCTTTACCGGAAGTAGCAGACGATGTGTGCGTGATGTCACGGGTTGTAGGGCTCTTCACATCCTCACATTGTTTACAACCATAGCCTCCAGCAGCTAGAGCTATTTAGACCAAGAAAGCGACAATTTCCCCATTAATTTGAGCGAGGATGAAAGATTCGTGGATGAGGAAATTTAGAGTGAAGGACTAGAAAAAAGAAAAAAAAGGCGATTGCAGTGGGAGTGATTCTGATGTTATTAGACACATTTACTAGGATAATTCTGGAAAATCCCTTATCTGCCTATTGTGTTGCTAGTGTTTTAGTGAGATTAAATAGTACCCAAAAGTCAAACGGGTGTGACCACGGGTGTATTGACCGCCAGAGTCTCTGGGGGAAGTCACGCAGCTGCAGCAGGACAGAAGCTCCGCTGATGTCTCCAGTAAGAGCCAACTTATTACCACAATTTTCTCACCGAAAACTGACGGTTGACATGTGGTCGGGATCTATGTTTGCTTGACCGCTCTGATCCAAAGTAAAGCTTCACCTCTGGTAATTTTAAACAAGGAAACACCGGCTGTATTTGTGTGGCTAAAGGATAAAAGCTTCCCACCTCCATCTTTCTTCTTTGACGTCTCCATTATTCATTGAACAAATTGCAAATGATTCAGCAACACAGATGTCCAGAATGCTGTGTAATTATGCGATTAAAGCAGACATCTTATAGCTTGGATCGGGCTGGAAAATAATGTCCGCTACAACCCGAGACGTCAAACGCACGCGTCATCATACCGCGACGTTTTCAACAGGACACCTCGCAGGAAATTTAAAATTGCAATTTAGTAAACTAAAAAGGCCGTATTGGCATGTGTTGCAATGTTAATATTTCATCATTGATATATAAACTATCAGACTGCGTGGTCGGTAGTAGCGGGTTTCAGTAGGCCTTTAAGGCTTGGTACCTTGCACACTTGAACTGCTACGGTGGGAATGGATATTGGTACTAAATTTTCGGTACTTTTGTTTGTGTTCTTTTGTTAAAATATAAAATGTAAATGTAACATTTTAGCAGTGAGCTAATAATGATAACTGTGCTCTTAAAGGCCTACTGGGGCGGTATAACTCGGTTGGTAGAGTGGCCGTGCCAGCAACTTGAGGGTTTCATGTTCGATTACCGCTTCCGCCATCCTAATCACTGCCGTTGTGTCCTTGGGCAAGACACTTTACCCACCTGCTCCCAGTGCCACCCACACTGGTTTAAATGTAACTTAGATATTGGGTTTCACTATGTAAAGCGCTTTGAGTCACTAGAGGAAAGCACTATATAAATATAATTCACTTCACTTCACTACTGAAACCCACTACTACCGACCACGCAGTCTGATAGTTTATATATCAATGATGAAATATTAACATTGCAACACCTGCCAATACGGCCGGGTTTAGTTTACTAAATTGCAATTTTAAATTTCACGCGGAATCAGCATGCTAAAACGCGTGATGTCACGCATTGTAGAGGACATTTGGTTCCAGCACCGTTCCCAGATATAAGTCGTCCGCACAGTATTCTGGAAATCTGTGTTGCTGAATCTTTTGCAATTTGTTCAATCAATAATGGAGACGTCAAAGAAGAAAGCTGTAGGTGGGAAGCGGTGTATTGCGGCCGCCTTTAGCAACACAAACAGAGCCGGTGTTTCATTGTTTACATTCCCGAAAGATGACGGTGAAGCTTTACTATGGAACAGAGATGTCAAGCGAACACGGTTGGATTGGACCACACACACACAAAGTACAGTGTATTATGCAGTGGTCATTTCGAAAGATCGTGTTTCGAAGAGGGTCCCTTGCGAAGGGCAAAGATGGGCATCGCCACCACCCGTCGACTGGTGCTGAAGAAAGGTGCGGGGCCGACCTTCAGGTTGTACAAGTACGACCATATAATCTCACTAAAACACTAGTAACACAATAAGCAGATAAGGGATTTTCCAGAATTATCCTAGTAAATTTGTCTAATAACATCTGAAACGCTCCCACTGCCCTAGTCTTTTTTTTTTCTAGTCCTTCACTCTCACTTTCCTCATCCACAAATCTTTCATCCTCGCTCAAATTAATGGGGAAATCATCGCTTTCTCGGTCCGAATCGCTTTCGCTGCTGGTGGCCATGATTGGAAACAATGTTCAGATGTGAGGAGCTCCACAACCCGTGACATCATGAAGCATATCGCATGGCTTTTTTTATTAGCGACCAAAAGTTACGACACTGTTACAAATATGCGCCACACTGTGAACCCACACCAAACAAGAATGACACATTTTGGGAGAACATCCGCACCGTAACACAACAGAACAAATACCCAGAACCCCTTGCATCACTAACTCATCCAGGACGCTACAACATTTTGAAAGAGTGGAGCCTTACATTCAAGTGCTTTCCATCAGGCAGTTAACTACAGATGCGCCTGTTTGCAGCCATGTTTTGGTTACTCAGACGGAACTAAATCGCAAACTGGATAACATCTTGGAGAAGCTTTCCACGCTGCAACATTCTAACCTAGGTTTTGTTTTCCCAATGGAATAGCTCGGCAAGGTTGTTGCTACAAGACTCCCCCAGAGTCTTTCCCCGTCTTTCATGAACCAATTTTGGAGGTGTTGGAATCGCCATGGAAAATCGCTAACGTTAAAAAGTAGCATTTTAGAATAATTTTCTCTAAGTCATCACAAAAACTTTGTGTTGAAATTAGTTCCCGGCGAGAAGACCAAAAGTCGTCATTGGACCTACCAAGAAGGCTTGTAAAACTCCACTGTGTAGGAGATGGAAGCAAAATGAAGGTGTTCTGTTTCTTTCTTGTATTGTAATTAACAGAAAGATATTGTCTGACCCAAGAACTACAAAGGCGAAGAGGAAGCAGGACCAGGCACCGCTTCTTTGAACTGTTTTACGATCTTTTCTGTGAACTTTTTATGACCCCCGTCCCTTAGAAGCAGCGGTTGCCATGTGGTCAGAGAAAGTCCAAATAAAGGAGGAGACTGTACAAGAGTACAGACCAGACGTTTCTCCTCAAATTGAGCCAAATTTAATTCTGTCTCTGTTTGATTCTTTGCTTCTTGTTCTGTTTAATTAGATGTCATCAGTGTTTGAACCCGAATGTCCAGAGTGAATTAGCATCGAGCTAACGCATTTTGAAAAGTGCAGCCTGTCATCCAGGGCAGCTTTCTACGAATATGACCATTTGAACTGGATCGAATTTATGTGACTCGGTAAGACGATAGTACCAAAGAATTGGGTCGGTACCGTTAATAGTACCAAATTTCCTTTCCTTTCCCATTCTAATAAAGCAAGTATGTCCGATATAAAGCGCTCAAAAGTATGTAACTTTTCAAAAATGTGCTAGCACCATGCTAATTTACGCGGGCTATGGCATACACATGCTACCAATTAGCATTTCAATTGCCGGTTTTAACACCTCTGAATTTGGTAATGAAAACTACAACTACAATCAGCTGGTGTGTTATAAGTACAATATTTACAGTATAAACACTTTGTAGAACTTAAATGACAATACTTCAACTTAATGGCAAAGACTACTCTCTGATTATGGCAACACACCGTAGCCGATACACTACTGCCATCTAATGTCAAGTGCATGCAAAGTCGACCAAATGAGACCCAGAAGTGTAAGAAAACAAAATATCACAAAGTAGAAAAAAATTGGTATCGTCAAGTACAGATTGGTGCCGTATCGGTTCAAATGTGAACGATACCCCTTGTTAATCGCACGACCAAACATTGCCAATAAGTAGTCATTTGTGACTTGGTCTATGCCCTTTTTCACTGCAAAATAATCAACTAAAATGTGTCATGATCGGTTATGGGCTGGACCCCGGAACGCAGAGACCCAGGCAAGGTGCAGGAAAAAGTGTGTTTGTTTTCATCATCACAAAGAAGTGACGTGGAAAGTAAAAAAAAATAAAAATGCAAAGACGCACCTCGGAGTATTCCCCTCTCAGGCCGATGTAGTAGATACGGGTGTTCTCGTCCCCAAAGTTCTTGGAGATATGGATGGACAGGTGCTGGACGTTGGAAAAACGAGCAATTCTAAACGCACCACACACACACACACACACACACACATTACTTAGTCATCCCCGAACAACAAGCCTTTTTTTTTTTAAACCATAGTGAGCCTCACTTTGTTGGGTACTCCAGCTGAGCGTCCGGGTCTCGGTTGAGTCTGAAGGCCTGTTCAGGTTCTCTGCCAGTGTCGTCAAAAGACATGTGAGGGATGTTCTTGTACCTGAAGGCAACATTCCCATTAGCGAGGTTTGCTCTGTCTTGCAGCCGGAATGGTTTAAGTTGACTTCTTATCAAGACTTCAGCCTCTGGCAGCTGGTGCACTAATCGCTAGCTGACAAATTGTGTGCTAATCGCTTACTAACATTGAGTGTGTTCTTCTAAAGCTGACAACCGGTGCACTAATCGCCAGCTGACGTTGAGTGTGTTCATTGCTTGTTGACGTGTGTGTTAACCCCTAGCCGACCTTTAATGTGCTAATCGCTAGCTGACAGCTACAGTGTTAATTGCTTGCTGACATTGAGTGCGTTCATCGCTTGCTGACAACTAGTGCACTAATCGCTTGCCAACAACAAGTGCGTTAATCATTTGCTGAATACTAGTGCGCTAATCGCTTGCTAACACTGAGTGCTGACAACTGGTGCAATAATCACTTGCTGACGAGTGTGTTAAACCCTAGCTGACAACTAACGTGCCGATCGCTAGCTGACAACTACAGTGATAATTGCTTGCTGGAAATTACTGAGCTTATCGCTTGCTGACCACTAGCGTGCTAATTGCTAGCCGACCACTACTGCACCAATCGTTTGATAACAACTAGGGTGTTAATCGCAAGCGAATCACTAGTGGGGTAAACACTAGCTGACAACTAGTGCACTAATCGCTTGCTGACATTGAGTGGGTCCATTGCTGGCTGACAACGAGTGCGCTAATCGCTAGCCGACAAAGAATGTGTTGATCGACAGCCGACAACAAATGCGTTAATCGTTTGCTGACAACTAGTGTGCTAATCGCTCGCTAAAACAGAGTGCGTTAATCGCGAGCTGACAACGAGTGCACTAATCACTTGCTGACGAGTGTGTTAATCCCTAGTCGACAACTAATGTGCTAATCACTAGTTGACAACTACAGTGATAATTGCTTCCTGGAAATTACTGAGCTTATCGCTTGCTGACCACTAGCGTGCAAATTGCTAGCCGACCACTACTGCACCAATCGTTTGATAACAACTAGAGTGTTAATCGCAAGCGGACCACTAGTGGGGTAAACCCTAGCTGACAACTAACGTGCCGATCGCTAGCTGACAACTACAGTGATAATTGCTTGCTGGAAATTACTGAGCTTATCGATTGCTGACCACTAGCGTGCTAATTGCCAGCCGACCACTACTGCACCAATCGTTTGATAACAACTAGGGTGTTAATCGCAAGCGGACCACTAGTGGGGTAAACACTAGCTGACAACTAGTGCACTAATCGCTTGCTGACATTGAGTGGGTCCATTGCTGGCTGACAACGAGTGCGCTAATCGCTAGCCGACAAAGAATGTGTTGATCGACAGCCGACAACAAATGCGTTAATCGTTTGCTGACAACTAGTGTGCTAATCGCTCGCTAAAACAGAGTGCGTTAATCGCGAGCTGACAACGAGTGCACTAATCACTTGCTGACGAGTGTGTTAATCCCTAGTCGACAACTAATGTGCTAATCACTAGTTGACAACTACAGTGATAATTGCTTCCTGGAAATTACTGAGCTTATCGCTTGCTGACCACTAGCGTGCAAATTGCTAGCCGACCACTACTGCACCAATCGTTTGATAACAACTAGAGTGTTAATCGCAAGCGGACCACTAGTGGGGTAAACCCTAGCTGACAACTAACGTGCCGATCGCTAGCTGACAACTACAGTGATAATTGCTTGCTGGAAATTACTGAGCTTATCGATTGCTGACCACTAGCGTGCTAATTGCCAGCCGACCACTACTGCACCAATCGTTTGATAACAACTAGGGTGTTAATCGCAAGCGGACCACTAGTGGGGTAAACACTAGCTGACAACTAGTGCACTAATCGCTTGCTGTCAACTAGTGGGCTAATCACTTGCTAACATTGAGTGGGTCCATTGCTGGCTGACAACGAGTGCGCTAATCGCTAGCCGACAAAGAATGTGTTAATCGACAGCCAACAATAAGTGCGTTAATCGTTTGCTGACAACTAGTGTGCTAATCGCTCGCTAACACTGAGTGCGTTAATCGCGAGCTGACAACGAGTGCACTAATCACTTGCTGACGAGTGTGTTAATCCCTAGTCGACAACTAATGTGCTAATCACTAGCTGACAGCTACAGTGCTAATTGTTTACTGGAAACTAGCGTGCTGATCGCTTGATGACAACTGGTGTGCTAATTGCTAACCGACCACTACTGCCCCAATCGCTTGCTAACAACTAGAGTGCTAATCGCTAACTGACCACAAGTGCGTTAATTCCTAGCTGAGAACTAGTGTGCTAATCACTAGCTGACAGCTACAGTGCTAATCGTTGGCCGGCAACGAGCATGCTCATTGCTAGCCGACCACTACTGCACCAAAGGCTTGCTAACAACTAGAGTGCTAATCGCTAGCTGACCACTAGTGGGATAAACACTAGCTGACAACTAGTGCACTAATCACTTGCTGACAACTAGTGTGCTAGTCGCTAGCCGACAAACACTGCACTAATCTCTTGCTAACTAGTGTGTTAATCGCGTGCTAACAACTATTGTACCAATTTCTTGCTAACAACTAGAGTGCTAATCGCTAGCTGACCACTAGTGGGATGAACGCTAAATGAAAACTAGTGCACTAATCACTTGCTGACAACTAGTGTGCTAGTCGCTAGCAGACAACCACTGCACTAATCTCTTGCTAACTAGTGTGCTAATCGCGTGCTAACAACTAC
The DNA here is from genome assembly GCF_033978795.1 of Nerophis ophidion. NCBI lineage: Eukaryota > Metazoa > Chordata > Actinopteri > Syngnathiformes > Syngnathidae > Nerophis > Nerophis ophidion. The sequence continues at coordinate 15,646,707 of NC_084614.1, read as the reverse complement.
TGTGCTAATTGCTAGCCAATCACTACTGAACAAAACGCTTGCTAACAACTAGAGTGCTAATCGCTAGCTGACCACTAGTGGGATAAACACTAGCTGACAACTAGTGCATTAATCACTTGCTGACAACTAGTGTGCTAATCGCTAGCAGAAAACCACTACACTAATCTCTTGCTAACTACTGCGCTAATCCCTAGTTGAGAACTAGTGTGATAATCGTGTGCTAACACTGAGTGCGTTAATCGCGAGCTGACAACTAGTGCTCTAATCACTTACTGACAAGTGCGTTAATTCTTAGCTGGGAACTAGTGTGCTAATCACTAGTTGACAGCTACAGTGCTAATCGCTTGCCGGCAACGAGCATGCTAATTGCTAGCCGACCACTACTGCACCAAACGCTTGCTAACAACTAGAGTGATAATCGCTAGCAGACCACTAGTGGGATAAACACTAGCTGACAACTAGTGAACTAATCACTTGCTGACAACTAGTGTGCTAGTCGCTAGCAGACAAACACTGCACTAATCTCTTGCTAACTAGTGAGCTAATCGCGTGCTAACAACTACTGTACCAATCGCTTGCTAAAAACTAGAGTGCTAATCGCTAGCTGACCACTAGTGGGATAAACGCTACCTGAAAACTAGTGCACTAATCACTTGCTGACAACTAGTGTGCTAGTCGCTAGCAGACAACCACTGCACTAATCTCTTGCTAACTAGTGTGCTAATCGCGTGCTAACGACTACTGTGCTAATCGCTTGCTGACCAGTACTGTACAAATCGCTTGCTAACAACTAGAGTGCTAATTGCTAGCTGACCACTAGTTGGATAAACACTAGCTGACATTTAGTGCACTAATCACTTGCTGACAAGTAGTGTGCTAGTTGCTAGCAGACAACTACTGCACTAATCTCTTGATAACTAGTGTGCTAATTGCGTGCTAACAACAACTGTGCTAATCGCTTGCCGACCACTACTGCACCAAACGCTTGCTAACAACTACAGTGCTAATCGCTAGCTGACCACTAGTGGGATAAACACTAGCTGACATTTAGTGCACTAATCACTTGCTGACAACTAGTGTGCTAATCGCTAGCAGACAACCGCTGCACTAATCTCTTGCTAACTAGTGTGCTAATCGCGTGCTAACACCTACTGTACCAATCGCTTGCTAACAACTAGAGTGCGAGTCGCTAGCAGACAACCACTGCACTAATCTCTTGCTAACTAGTGTGCTAATCGCGTGCTAACACCTACTGTACCAATCGCTTGCTAACAACAAGAGTGCTAATCGCTAGCTGACCACTATTGGGTAAACACTAGCTGACAACTAGTGCACTAATCACTTGCAGACATTTAGTGTGCTAATCGTAGGCAGTTAACCACTGCACTAATCTCTTGCTAACTAGTGTGCTAATCGCATGCTAACAACTACTGTGCTAATCGCTTGCCGACCAGTATTGTACCAAACTCTTGCTAACAACTACAGTGCTAATCGCTAGCTGACCACTAGTGGGATAAACACTAGCTGACAACTAGTGCACTAATAACTTGCTGACAACTAGTGCGCTAATCGCTAGCAGACAACTACTGCACTAATCTCTTGCTAACTAGTGTGCTAATCGCGTGCTAACACCTACTGTACCAATCGCTTGCTAACAACTAGAGTGCTAATCGCTAGCTGACCACTATTGGGGTAAACACTAGCTGACAACTAATGCACTAATAACTTGCTGACAACTAGTGTGCTAATCGCTAGCAGACAACTACTGCACTAATCTCTTGCTAACTAGTGTGCTAATCGCGTGCTAACACCTACTGTACCAATCGCTTGCTAACAACTAGAGTGCTAATCGCTAGCTGACCACTATTGGGGTAAACACTAGCTGAAAACTAGTGCACTAATCACTTGCAGACATTTAGTGTGCTAATCGTAGGCAGTTAACCACTGCACTAATCTCTTGCTAACAAGTGTGCTAATCGCATGCTAACGACTACTGTGCTAATCGCTTGCCGACCAGTACTGTACCAAACGCTTGCTAACAACTACAGTGCTAATCGCTAGCTGACCACTAGTGGGATAAACACTAGCTGACAACTAGTGCACTAATAACTTGCTGACAACTAGTGTGCTAATCGCTAGCAGACAACTACTGCACTAATCTCTTGCTAACTAGTGTGCTAATCGCGTGCTAACACCTACTGTACCAATCGCTTGCTAACAACTAGAGTGCTAATCGCTAGCTGACCACTATTGGGGTAAACACTAGCTGACAACTAGTGTGCTAATCGCTAGCAGACAACTACTGCACTAATCTCTTGCTAACTAGTGTGCTAATCGCGTGCTAACACCTACTGTACCAATCGCTTGCTAACAACTAGAGTGCTAATCGCTAGCTGACCACTATTGGGGTAAACACTAGCTGACAACTAGTGTGCTAATCGCTAGCAGACAACTACTGCACTAATCTCTTGCTAACTAGTGTGCTAATCGCGTGCTAACACCTACTGTACCAATCGCTTGCTAACAACTAGAGTGCTAATCGCTAGCTGACCACTATTGGGGTAAACACTAGCTGAAAACTAGTGCACTAATCACTTGCAGACATTTAGTGTGCTAATCGTAGGCAGTTAACCACTGCACTAATCTCTTGCTAACTAGTGTGCTAATCGCATGCTAACGACTACTGTGCTAATCGCTTGCCGACCAGTACTGTACCAAACGCTTGCTAACAACTACAGTGCTAATCGCTAGCTGACCACTAGTGGGATAAACACTAGCTGACAACTAGTGCACTAATAACTTGCTGACAACTAGTGTGCTAATCGCTAGCAGACAACTACTGCACTAATCTCTTGCTAACTAGTGTGCTAATCGCGTGCTAACACCTACTGTACCAATCGCTTGCTAACAACTAGAGTGCTAATCGCTTGCTGACCTCTATTGGGGTAAACACTAGCTGACAACTAGTGCACTAATAACTTGCTGACAACTAGTGTGCTAATCGCTAGCAGACAACTACTACACTAACCTCTTGCTAACTAGTGTGCTAATCACGTGCTAACGACTACTGTGCTAATCGCTTGCTGACCAGTACTGTACAAATCGCTTGCTAACAACTAGAGTGCTAATCGCTAGCTGACCACTAGTGGGATAAACGCTAGCTGACAACTAGTGCACTAATGTGTTTGACAATCATTGGTAGTTTAACTTTAACTTGCTGACAACTAGTGTGCTAATCCTTAGCTGACAATTACTGCGCTAATCGCGTGCTAACAACTACTGTGCTAATCGTTTGCTGACAACTCCTGTGCAAATTGTTGGCGATTGGTGCAGTTTTTTTTCCATTCAGTGGCTCATACTATTACAGTTTTGGTATTTTTATTTAGTATAGCTGTTTTTATGCTTGGAAATGCCCCAAAAACAGGAAGAATATGCGTTTAAATGTAAAAAAGGACATATATGCCAAAGCGTGAACTGAAAAGTGATTAATGTTTGTATGAGGAAATAAGTTGGGAAGTTGGCAACACTGCTCCCTCCTGCTATGTTGTCTTGTTCTCTGGAAGACGATGTGTAGCGGTCCAAATGTATCCCTGGCGCGCCAACACAAAACAGTGACTATGTTCGGTGGACGCCGGGACGGGCGCCGGTCCCACTCACAGTCGTATCTCTGCCGGGTGTGAGCCGTCGTCCTCCCCGGAGATGATGACTCCTTTCAGCTTGACGCTACCTGTGAAACTGAGGAGGAGACGAGCGTCATCGCCAACGGCAACCCAACCGTGTGCGATCCCGCCGACTCATCAAGGGAAATACAACTTACGGGATATTGAACAGCAGCTCTTGATCGGCGTCGCTCTCCACGTACTGCAAGGGGAAACACCAGCAATCACTGCATCATTTCACACAGTCATCCATATAGCACAGAGGTGTACAATCGGTGGCCATTTTCATCCATCCATTTCCTACCGCTTGTCCCTTTTGGGGACATGACGCCCACAGTTTCCAAAAACACAAAAACCACATACGGCTAAAAGTAGTCTCTTTTCATCGCATAATTACACAGTATTTTGGACATCTGTGTTGCTGAATCTTTTGCAATTTGTTCAATTAATAATGGAGACGTCAAAGAAGAATGCTGTTGGTGGAAAGCGGTGGATTGCAGCCGCCTTTAGCAACCGAAACACCGCCGGTGTTTCTTTGTTTGTTGTGAAGCTTTAACACAGAGCGGTCAAGCGAACATGTTTTCTCTACGTCAACCAGCAAGTTTTTGGATGGGAAAATTGTGATATTGAGTCGGCTTTTACAGGAGACTTCAGTGGATTATGCGACCTCCTCCTGCAGCTCAAAAAGGCAGCTGAGATCTTGGCTCCTCGGCTTCTCTCAGAGACACTGGCGTTCGCCGCAGCCATCCGACTTTCAGGTATGACTTTATAATCTCACTAAAACACTATTAACAGAATAAGCAGATAAAGTATTTTCCAGAATCATCCTAGTAAATGTGTCTAAATACATCTGAAACGCTCCCACTGCTGCTGCCTGGAGCCGTCGCCTTTTCTTTCTTTTCTTTTTTTTTAAAATTAGTGCTTCACTCTAACTTTCCTCATCCACGAATATTTCATCCTCGCTCAAACTAATGGGGAACTCGTCGCTTCTCGGTCCGAATAGCTCTTGCTGCTGGTGGCCATGATTGTAAACAACGCGTAGATGTGAGGAGCCCTACAACCCGTGACGTCACACGCACATCGTCTGCTACTTCCGGTACAGGCAAGGCTTTATTTATTAGCGACCAAAAGTTGCGAACTTTATCGTCGATGTTCTCTACTAAATCCTTTCAGCAAAAATATGGCAATATCGCGAAATGATCAAGTATGACACATAGAATGGACCTGCTATCCCCGTTTCAATAAGAAAATCTCATTTCAGTAGGCCTTTAAGTTAAAACTTTTTCCTTACAAATGTATTGTGTCTAAAGAAGTTGTTGCCCATTTATTTTGTTTTGTATACTTTTCAAATACTGCCAAAGCTACACTACAGTTTGGAATGGACTTTACTACAGTAGATTTGACCCGTTTGACCTATAAAACTACCGTATTTCCTTGAATTGCCGCAGGGCATATAGTATGCGCCTGCCTTGAATTACCGCCTGGTCAAACTTGTGACGTCACGAGTAAAACTTCCCCTGTCGTCATTTTCAAAATGGAGGAGGCTGATTTCAATACCGGTAATTTGAAATCGCATAAAGGAAAGAAGATTAAGAGCTATTCAGTAGGATTTAAGGTCCAAGCTTACATCACACTCAAATTTTTACTGCATGTCTTTGGTAAGTGCCGGAGTGAGAAGAGGTTTTAAATTAATTAGTGCATGCTTACTTTTACTGCATGCTTCTGAAGAAGTTTTAAATTAATTCGCGGCCCGGCGGAAAATCAAGGAAATAAATTATGTTTAAACCTTTTCATATATACTTTGAACATTATTTTTCATATAAAAACACATGGCTACTGACTATGTTATACCTAATGTAGTTGTCAATATAGTATTTGTGCAATATGGTGTTGATATCGATATTTGAAACGACTCTGCTTATTTGAATCGGCCAAAGGTGGACTTTGTAAAATGGCATTCAAGTCTGTCATCCGGGAGGAGCTCAAAGTAAAGCTGCTGCTCCTCCACATGGAGAGCAGCCAGATGAGGTGGTCAGGATGCCACCCGAACTGTTTAGGGCACGTCCAACCGGTAGGAGGCCACGGGGTAGACCCAGGACCCGTTGGGAAGACTATGTCTCCCGGCTGGCTTGGGAACGCCTCGGGATCCCCCGGGAAGAGCTGGACGAAGTGGTGGGGAGAGGGAAGTCTGGGCTTCCCTGCTTAGGCTGCTGCCCCCGCGACCCGACCTCGGATAAGCGGAAGAAGATGGATGGAAGTCTTTTTAAGTTTGTTTGGGAGGTCAGCCGTGCTGCCTACCTTGTCCCGGTCTTTCCGCTGGTCCCACGGCTTGAACACCAGCCTGCCGTCGCCGTCCCTGCTCTCGTTCAGACACTGCATCTTGTCCAGGTCGATCCGCTGATACAGGCCGTACTCGACGCCTCTCTCGGCGGGCTCATGGGAGCCCTCGCAGCTGCAGCCGTGGTCGTGATGGCCGTGTCCGTGTCCCGACATTATGGTGGCTGTGGAGACAGAGGGGACCTTTTGTTCTTTTTTTGTTCAATGTGTTCCGAAAAGAGGAAGTGAAAGCGAGTTACGACACTGGCGTGGAGAATTACTGACATAGACAACTTTCATTTGGCGGCGTGTTACACCAGCTGGCTTCAGACGCTGGCTGACATAAACTTCCGGGTTATGCTTTTCACACTAAAATTCAATGTTTTTAATCGCTTAGTAAAATTGTGAGCATTAGATATTTTTATATACGACATTGATGGCATAATTTGGTATGAGTGGTAAAATAAAAAAAACTCTCACTAAAATATGAACAATGATTTATGTATACGCTCTGACATGTACTTCCGGTTATGCTTTAATCCTAAATCTTAATGTTTTAAATCGCTAAAATATACTACGAACCTTAACTATTTTTAAATTTACCATTAATAGTATACACAACGATAAATTTTGCATATGTGGTAAAAAACAACTTTCTTACCCAAAAAAAAAAAAAGCTGCTATACAGTTTGATGTTTACTTCCGGTTAAGCTTTTCATCCTAAAATTTAAATTTTGAATGGCTAAGAAAATGAGTGTGAAACTTGAATAATTTCAAAGAACAATATTCGCAGCCGGTAATTTCGGTGGAAGTAAAATCTTACCAAAATATGAACAACGGTTTTTGCCCTCTGATTCTTACTTTCGGTTATGCTTTTCACCCTAAAACGTGTGTTTTTTGAATAGCAACAAAAATGTGTGTGAAGTTGTGAACTGTGGCTATTTTTTACATGACATTGATGGCATAAACAAATAACAAATTTGGTTTGAGTAGTAAAATTACCTCTTAATTAAATATGAACAATGCTTTATTTATACTCTCTGACATGTACCTCCAGTTCTGCTTTTCATCTTAAATCTTAATGTTTTAAATTTCTAAAATACATAGTGAACCTTAACTTTTTTTTTTATTTACCATTAATAGTATACACAACAATACATTTTGCATAAGTGGTAAAAAACAACAACTTTCTTACCCAAAAATTAACAGCAGCTATACAGTCTGATGTTTACTTCCGGTTATGCTTTTCATCCTAAAAATTAACATTTTGAATGGCTAGGAAAATGAGTGTGAAACTTAGCTGTTTTTAGTTAAAACATGAAAAAAATATTCGCAGCCGATAAATTTGGTGAAAGTGAAATTTCACCAGAATATGAACAGCGGTTTTTGCCGTCTGATTCTTACTTTCGGTTATGCTTTTCACCATAAAACTCGTGTTTTTTTTCATCTCAACGAAAATGTGTGTAAAGTTGTGAACTTCAGCTATATTTATGTATGACATTGATGGCATTTATAAGCGAACCACAAATTTGGTATGACTAGTAAAATATCAAACCTCTTACTAAAATATGAAAAATTGTTTATTTATACTCTCTGACACGTACTTCCGGTTCTGCTTTTCATCTTAAATCTTAATGTTTTAAATTTCTAAAATACATAGTGAACCTTAAATATTTTTATTTTTTACCATTAATAGTGTACACAACCGATACATTTTGCATAAGTGGTAAAAAACAACAACTTTCTTACCAAAAAATGAACAGCAGCTATACAGTCTGACGTTTACTTCCGGTTATGCTTTTCATCCTAAAAAATAACATTTTGAATGGCTAAGAAAGTGAGTGTGAAACTTGGCTATTTTTAGATGTAACATGAACAATGTACGCAGCCGATAAATTTAGTAGGAGTACAATCTTAACAAAATATGAACAGAGGTTTTTGCCGTCTGATTTTTACTTTCGGTTATGCTTTTCACCATAAAACTAGTGTTTTTTTTTATCTCAACGAAAATGTGTTTAAAATTGTGAACTTCAGCTATATTTATGTATGAAATTGATGGCATTTATAAGCGAACAAGAAATTTGGTATGAGTCGTAAAATAACAAACCTCTTACTAAAATATGTACAATGCTTTATTTATACCCTCTGACATGTACTTCCGGTTCTGCTTTTCATCTTAAATGTTAATGTTTTAAATTTCTAAAATACATAGTGAACCTTAACTATTTTTATATTTACCATTAATAGTATACACAACAATACATTTTGCATAAGTGGTAAAAAACAACTTTCTTACCAAAAAATGAACAGTCTGATGTTTACTTCCGGTTATGCTCTTCATCCTAAAAATTAACATTTTGAATGGCTAAGAAAATTTGTGTGAAACTTAGCTATTTTTAGATGTAACATGAACAATATACACAACCGAGACATCTGGTAAAAGTACAATCTTACCAAAATATGAACAGCGGTTTTTGCCGTCCGATTTTTACTTTCGGTTAAGCTTTTCACCCTAAAACTCTTGTTTTTTTAATCTCAACGAAAATTTGTGTACAGTTGTGAACTTTAGCTTTATTTATGTATGACATTTGTTAAGATTGTATGTATCCACGCTCTTACTCAGTGACTGTGTTATAGAGGTAGGATGTTGTAGCGTATGTTATCCCCATGAGGGCGCTCTGGTACTGTGTAGTGTTTAACACAGAAGTAGTTGTGTGTTCCACAGAAGAAGAGAATAAAAGTCTCCTCGGTGAGAGGACGTTGATGTTCAAGACTCGTTGAAAGTGTCGTTCATGTGGAAGGAGAGACGCGGAACTACCAAACATTTGGAGTGAATTTGGCGGCGGCGAGAGTATCTAAATCTGTTTTGGCGGTTGAGCATAAGCTGTTTTGTGACTGGATCGAGATGGAAGGGGATAGTGACGGGATGTATGAGGATAGTATGGAAATGGATAGGACAAGAGGGGGGAGAGGAGGGAGTGAAGGAAAATCGAGTGCTAAAAGAGTGCATGAAGACGATGAAGAGGTTGATAAGAGGAAAAGGGTTATGGTGGATGAATATAAGATAATTTATACATTTAAATCAAACCAAGATATGAATGACAGTTTGATGACACTGGTTAAGGGACTAAAGAAGGACATTGGAGAGGTGGAGATAGCGATGGTGCTCAGGGACGGACGGCTGTTGATTAAATGCAAAAATGGAGAGCAAAAGAACAAAGCAATGCGATTGCAAAAACTGTGCAACAAAATAATAAAGGAAAAAATCGAAGTGGGAGAACGAAAGGGGGCAAGAGGAGTCGTGACAAGAATCCCAAGAGGAGAAAATTTAGATGATCTGAAAAAAGAAATAAAAGGAGGAACTGTCACTATGATGAAAAGAATGATGGCATTTAGGAACGGTGAAAAGACTGAGAGCGAATCCGTGCTAGTGCAATTTGCAGAGGAGGTCCTACCAGAGAGAATCATGATTGGGTATCTAAGCTTCTATGTTAGAGCTTACGTGCCACCCCAGTACGTTGTTTCAAGTGCCAACGCTATGGGCACATAGCTAGTGTTTGTCATGCAAAGATGAGATGTGGACGGTGTGGAGGAGAGCATGAATATGGACAATGTGGAGAAAATGAACAGGTCAAGTGTTGTAATTGTGGCGGGAATCACACAGCAGCGTATGGGGGCTGCATCATAAGAAAACAGGCAACAGAAGTGCAGCAAATCAGAGTTGAAAGAAATATTACATACGCAGAGGCCGTTAAAATAAGAAATCAAGAAAGTGCAGAACAGGACAGAAGTGAAAATAGTTCAAGAAATAAAAAACAAGAGGCAGCAAATACAGGAATTTCCATGGACAAACTAGTTGTATTCCTGGCTTACGTAATAAATTGTACAGAACAGGCTAGAAACAAGACTGAGAAAATCAAAATAATTGTCAAAGCAGCAGCAAAGTTTTTAAATTTAAAAGAACTATCCTGGGAACAGGTGCAAGGTGAGCTACTGAGAGTAGACGAGACCGAGTCATTTTACCACAATCCAACGCCATGTTAATTGTTCAGTGGAATGCCAGAAGTTTGATAGCAAACGGACAGGAATTAAAGGGATATATTAATAATATGAAAAATAAACCACATATAATATGTATTCAAGAAACATGGCTGAAGCCAAAATTAAACTTTATAATAAAAGGATATATAACGATACGTAAAGATAGGAATGATGGGCAAGGAGGAGGATGTGCCATATTTATTAAGGAAGATATGCATTATTCAATATTAAAAGTAAAACAAGAACTAGAGATAGTAGGAGTAGAAGTATGGAATAATAAAGAAAGATACAAAGTACTAAACTTCTATAATCCATGCAAGAAATTAGAAATTCACCAACTAGAAACAATAATGGAGCACTGGAGTGGCAATATTATTTGGTGTGGTGACTTTAATGCACATAGCACAATGTGGGGTGAAAGGGATGACTGGAATGGGGATACATTGGAAGCACTTTTGGAGGAAAAAGAACTGGTGTGTGTGAATAATGGGTCGGGAACAAGGTTAGATGTCGTCACGGGTAAAGAAACAGCAATATATTTAACACTAGTGTCACAAGGGTTAGCAGGAAAGGTGGAGTGGGAAGTAAATAAATACAGCACAATGGGAAGTGATCACTATCCAATCTTCATTCACATAAACATAAATCATAGGACAGAAAGCACTAGGATAGAAGGAAGATGGAAGTATAATCATGGTGACTGGGGGAAATTTTGGGAAATTACCGACATAACTTTAAAGGAAGTAGATATAAATCAAGATATTGAACAATTAAATACAGATATTACAAAGTGCATAATAGAAGCAGCCGAACACAGCATACCAAGGAATAGTATAGGGAGAAGAAGGAAGATAGTGCCGTGGTGGACACAAGAGTGCACAGATGCAATACAAGAACGGAATAGAGCATTTAGAATACTGAGAAGAACACATAATTTCCAAGACATGATCCAATATAAAATGCATCAAGCTAGAGTTAGGTATGTTATTAAAAAAACAAGAAAACACCATTGGAGAACTTTTTGTGAAACACTAAATAGAACTACTCCTTTAAGCCAAGTGTGGGGAATGATCAAGAGAATGTCAGGGGTCAGAAAAGAACATAAAAATCATGTGATGAAAGATGGAATGCGGAGTGTGGTAGGAAATAAAGAAAAAGCAGAACTTTTAGCAAAAACCTTTGTTAAAGTGCACAGTAATGATAATTTGAGAAATGTAGAAAAACAAAAGAGAGAAGAAACAATTAGTTTAAATATTGAGGAAATGAAGGAAGACAACGATAATAGTTTTATCAATACTATGGATATGACATTTTCTTTGGATGAAATGGTTCGAATTTTAAAAAAAGTTAAAAATACGACGCCAGGGAAAGACCTGGTGAGTTATCAAATGATCAAAAATTTAGGTAGCATCGGCAAAGAAGTGGTCTTGAAATTATATAATAGGATATATGAAGAAGGAAAATTACCAGATGAGTGGAAAACAGCTGTAATAATTCCAATATGCAAGCCAGGGAAAGATCCGGAAGAGGCAGGAAATTATAGGCCGATAGCATTGACCTCAAATTTGGGCAAAGTAATGGAAAAAATGATTAATGAAAGATTAATATATTATTTAGAGTCAAAAGAAATTATAAAAAACTACCAAAGTGGTTTTCGCAAAGCAAGAAGCACAAATGACCCAGCAGTGCAGCTGGAAGAGGAAATTAGAAAGGGACAAATAAAGAAAGTATAATTGCGGTATTTTTTTGACATAGAGAAAGCGTATGATATGTTGTGGAAACAGGGGTTGCTGATGAAACTAAATAGGATTGGGATTAGAGGAAGAATGTACAGATGGATAAAAGACTTTTTAACAAGTAGAACATTATTAGTAAAAATAGAAAATGAATATAGCAGAGAATACGAAGTGGAAAATGGGACCCCACAAGGGAGTATAATAAGTCCAGTACTATTTTCCATCATGATAAATGAAGTTTTTAGTGAAGTGGAAGGGTTAGTGGAGGTGGCATTGTTTGCTGATGATGGAGTGATGTGGAAGAGAGGTAGAAATACAAATCATATAGAAAAGAAGATTCAAAAAGCGGTAAATAATGTTCAAGACTGGGGGACGGCTTGGGGTTTAAGATTCTCTGTTGGAAAGACAAAAGTCATACATTTTACGAAGAGGAAAGTACAAAACAAGCTCCAAATAAAATTCTATGGAGAAAACATGGAAGAGGTACAAGTATTTAAATATTTAGGAATATGGTTTGATAAAAATATTAACTGGTCAACCCACATCAGCAAGATAGTGGAGAAAAGTAAAAAGGTGTTAAATATAATGAGGGCTTTGAGGGGTAAAGATTGGGGGGCTGATAGGTTGACATTGAAAACAATATATATCACTTTAATTCGGTCTGTTATCGACTACGGATGCATTATTTATCGATCTGCTTCAAAAACTCTACTTGAGAAAATAGACCGGATCCAGTCGCAGGCGTTAAGATTATGTTGTGGAGCTACTAAATCTACTCCAGTGGCAGCATTACAAGTAGAAATGAATGAAAAACCTTTGGACATGAGGAGAGATCAACTCTCAGCAGTTTATTGGGCAAACTTAAAAGGATCCAAGCAAGGACATCCAACCCGTCAAGTGCTAATAAATTGCCAAGAAAAAGGGAAGAAAAAAATGAATAGTTTTGGGTGGATAATAGGAGATATATGTAAAAAAACACAAATTGACAATATTAAAGTGAGCCCTACAGTACCAATTCCTGCAATACCACCGTGGATGTATGAAAACCCAAAGGTAGACATGCAGTTACTGAAGAATAGACATTTAAATAGTTACCAAATAGAACAACGGATTGAGGAAATGTTTTTTGATAATATTATGATATACACAGATGCATCAAAAACTATAAATAGTAAAGTAGGAGCTGCTGCAGTTATCCCACAGAGAAATATAGTGTTGAATAAAAGAATTAGTGATAAACTATCTGTTTTTACGGGGGAATTGGTAGCAATTTATATGGCAGTTAACTGGATAGAGGAAAACAAAGCTAGGAAAGTAGTCGTGTGCTCGGACTCCAGCAGTGCATTGACGAGCATAAAAAACATAACATCAGAAACAAGACTAGATATTGTTTATGAAATAGTTCAGGCAATCTACAGAATAAATAAAGCGGGAGGTGTGGTAACATTTCTCTGGGTTCCTGCTCATGTAGGAGTTGAGGGAAATGAGTTAGCTGATAGGTACGCAAAACAAGCAACCACTAAAACAGAAGTAAACATGGAGATTAAGCACAGTAAAGAAGAAGTGAAGAGCATAATTAAGATAGAACACAATAAAAAGTGGCAGGATAATTGGAATAAGGAAACAAAAGGTAGAGAGTTTTACAAAGTCCAGAGGAAAGTAGGTGTAATGAGAGGAGGGGGTAGAAATAGGAAAGAAGACATTATTACTAGAATGAGATTAGGCCATACATATCTAAATAGTTCACTAAAATTGATAGGCAAACATACTACAGGGCTGTGTGATTTTTGCCACCAGATAGAAAATGTTGACCATGTCTTAATACAATGTAGGAAATATAATAGAGAAAGAGAAATACTGGAAAATAAGTTAGCAAAAGAAAATATTAGGTTAGAAGTGGGAGATATATTAGGATTGCATTCAGAAAACATAGGATATAAAGCAATATACACATATTTAAAAAACACTGGGTTAAGTAAAAGAATATAGAGTAGGGATCCACCTCGGTCCACACTCCATTACAGTAGGTGGCGGTAATGCACACCAGAAGGTTGCTTGCCAACCGCCATAAAAACCAAAGAAGAAGAAGAAGAAGAAGGGACGTTGATGTCCAAGACTCGTTGAAAGTGTCGTTCATGTGCACGCATAAGAACTCTGTTAAGCTCAAACACCTTAACAGGTTATTGGCCCAGCAATTCCAGGAACCGCAGTGAGTCCAGCCAACTCAAGCAAACAAGGCAAGGTAGCGTTGAGTCGACGCACGGACACAGAAGCCAAGGAAGTTTGCAGTGTGGACTTGAGCTAACAGAGTTTTGATTGATTGATTGATACTTTTATTAGTAGATTGCACAGTACAGTACATATTCCGTACAATTGACCACTAAATGGTAACACCCGAATAAGTTTTTCAACTTGTTTAAGTCGGGGTCCACGTTAATCAATTCATGGTAATGGAGGAGAGGAGAACTACTTGACCAAGGATAATGCAAACGTGAAGTATTACACGGAGCATTAAATGGACTTTAGCCAATGAAGTAGCGTGTACTCTCGAAGAAGAAGTAACCGCGGCAAAGTTTGAGCTAATTAGCATAGCACCGTGCTAAAGTGCGGAGCTTAAACAAAAATGGCGGCTGGTACTACTGGAGCAGTATCCCCGAAACTGTACTTCGATGGATCCGAAAGCAAGTATGACCTTTGGGAAGCAAGGTTTTTGGGACACTTACATATTTTAAAGTTGAAAGACACTGTTCTTAATGAGCCAGTTGGAGAAGAGCAAGCAGCAGCGGACAGAATAAAGAATCCAGACTGCTATGCAGAGCTCATAAGTTTGATTGATGATAAAAGCCTGTCTTTAATTAGACATGATGCTACATACGATGGAAGGAAAGCACTGAAAATGCTGAGGGAGCACTACTCAGGAAAAAGCATGCCACGAATAATCAACCTGTACACGTCCTTGAAAAAACTACGGAAAGCAGATAGAGAGTTGACTACGGACTACATCATCAGGGCAGAAAACCTGATTACAGCACTTCGTGATGCCGGTGAGACTCTCAGTGATAGTCTGATCATAGCCATGATTCTTGGAGGACTTCCTGACGCTTACAAGCCATTAGCTCTACATGTAACACAAAACGAAGACAATGTGACATTTACAGATTTCAAAAGGAGATTACGTATTTACGAAGAGTCAGAGAAAATTAGTACTGCTGAGCCAACAAACAATGTGATGAAAATGTTCACAAAACAGGATAGAAATATCCAGAAGACGTACACCAGCAGCTCTCAAAGTAGAAGTGGAGATGAAGATCTGACATGTTTCAAATGTGGATTAAAAGGACACAGAGCAAGAAATTGTATCCGAAAAGTGTGGTGCAACTTTTGTAAGAGCAACACACACCAAGAAACCATATGCAAAAAGAAAGATAAACGAGACAATGTCCGAAAGGTTACTGATGAACATTCCAGTGATTACCTCTTCAAAGCAGCACAAGAAGAAAGTGAGTCAGCACCCAAAATAAAGATGAAAGGCATTATGGTGGATGGAGGAGCGACATCCCACATTGTAAATGATGTGAATAACTTTACAAGCTTTGACAACACTTTTCAGCCAGAGACTCATTCAGTGGAACTAGCTGATGGGACAAGATGCAGTGGAATGGCCCAAGGAAGAGGAATAGCTACGATACATCTAGTGGACAGCAATGGACGACAGCACAGGGCACAACTACAAAACGCTCTGTACATGCCCTCCTATCCCCACAACATCTTTTCAGTGGCGAGAGCAGCCGACGGAGGAGCAACCATAACTTTCAAGAAAGGACAGAGCCACATGATCACTAAAGATGGTAACAGATTTAAAATACACGAACATGAGAAGCTGTTTTATCTACCAACTGTTGATGCGAATGAAGATCAGTGTAAAGTTTGTCATGACGTACAAACATAGCACAAGATTCTAGGACACTGCAACCATGACGATGTAATCAAACTCCAAACTGTGGTCAAAGGTATGGTAATTAAGGGAAATGTTAAGCCGGATCAGATGTGTGACATATGTACAAGAGGCAAGTTTACCCAAACGCGAAATAGGGAGCTAGATGCTAAAGCAAATAAACCCCTGGAGTTAATCCATACAGACCTAGCAGGACCAATGAAAACTGAGAGCATAGGACACAAATACGCACAATGTTTCACAGATGACTATTCAGGTGCTGTATTAGTATATTTCCTTTAGTCAAAAAGTGATACAGTTACTGCAACGGAAAAGTTCTTAGCTGATGTAGCACCCTTTGGAGATGTAAAGTGTATACGTTCAGAAAACGGCACTGAGTTTACAAACAGAGAGTTCCAAATGTTACTAACAAAGAACAAAATAAGACATAGCAGAGAGAGGATGGCGAACACTGTTTGACATGGCTAGATGCTTACTGATAGTAAGCAAACTACCAAACTATTTGTGGAACTATGCCATTCAAACAGCAGCTCATGTTAGAAACAGGTGTTACAATAGACGGACAAAGAAAACAGCATATGAGTTACTTTCAGGAAAAGTACCAAATGGGTCACAAATGCAAACATTTGGGTCTACATGTTTTAGTTACAAACAAGAAAAAGGAAAACTAGACTCCAAAAGTGAGCAGGGCATTTTCATAGGATATGATAAAAACAGCCCAGCATTCCTTGTATGTTATCCAGAAATGGAAAAAGTCCAAAATATCAGATTGGTGAAATTCGCAACCAACACAAGTGTAGAGAGAGAGACACAAACTTTAGAGCCATACGCAGGACATGACATCGGAAACAGAGACAATGCAATCTGTGACAGTGACCAGAAGGATGAGGACAGAGTTCAACCTGAAAACAAAACTGAGGATTTAAATGAGCAGGAAGATGTGGAACAGTCAGCGGAAAATGTCGAAACAGAAATCAGAAAGAATCCATTCAGAGTAAAACAAAAGCCATCTTATTTACAAGATTATGAGACTGATGATTCATTGGACAGATTACAAACATGCGTTGATTTCTGTTATCGAGCAGTTTGTGACATTCCAGAAACTTATCAGGAAGCCGTGTTATCACCCAAGTCAATGCACTGGAAAAACGCCATGAATGAGGAGATGAAATCACTAGTGGAAAATGACACATTCCAGTTGACTGACTTACCACCAGGTAAGCGAGCTTTAAAAGCTAAGTGGGTATCAAATGAAACAGACAGACGTAGCACATCAGGCTATTGTGCAACTTTGTGTGGAGGCAGTTCATTCATTTCATGGAAGACAAGAAAACAACCAACAGTAGCTCTTTCTACTTGTGAAGCAGAATACATTTCTTTAGCTTCAGCTATACAGGAGTGTCTTTACATTGAACAGCCACTAAAAGGACTTGATAACTATCAATATGTTAAAACAAAAGTGTACGAAGACAATCAGGGTACGATTGCACTCACTAAAAATCCTGTTAACAGACAAAGATGCAAACACGATGTGAAATACCACTTCATAAGAGACATTGTTGCTACTGGTAGGCTAATACTGGATTATTGTCCTACAGAAAAAATGGTTGCTGATATCCTGACAAAACCAGCTACTAAACAGAAGTTGAAATGTTTTTCACAGAATATGTTTGGCATGTTGGGATGAAGACTAGAAGGAGAAATCCTAACAAAACAGGATGATGGAAAATGTTTTTAAAATATTGTTTAACACAGTGAGCTAATAGCGAGTGGGGGTGTTAAGATTGTATGTATCCACACTCTTACTCAGTGACTGTGTTATAGAGGTAGGATGTTGTAGCGCATGTTATCCCCATGAGGGCGCTCTGGTACTGTGTAGTGTTTAACACAGAAGTAGTTGTGTGTTCAACAGAAGAAGAGAATAAAAGTCTCCTCGGTGAGAGGACGTTGATGTTCAAGACTCGTTGAAAGTGTCGTTCATGTGCACGCATAAAGAACTCTGTTAAGCTCAAACATCTTAACAACATTGATGGCATTTATAAGTGAACAACAAATTTGGTATGACTAATAAAAAACTTTCTTGCCAAAAGATTAACAGCAGCTATACAGTCTGTTTACTTCCGGTTATGCTTTTCATCCTAAAATTAACATTTTGAATGGTGATGAAATTAAGAGTGAAAATTACCTATTTTTAGATGTAACATGAACAATATACGCAACCGATAAATTTGGTAGAAGTACAATCTGGAGGAGATGCGGATGAGGGGACAGGGCTGCGGAGCTGGCACTGAGCGCTGGGACAGAGAGGCTTCGCGATGTCTTGGCTGGGTGAGCAGGTGTCGGACACCTCAGTCACCTTGGACGTATCCTCGCTCATCCATGCGGACTGGACACTGGCCGAGAGTGGAGTCGGCTGTCTTGGTTGCTTTGTTGGATCTGGCTCTGTCTCTGGCCATGCCCCCTCCTCCCCAGCGGACGATGGCGTGGAACACCGCAGAGGCCACCACAGTGGATATGTTTCTTTTACTTTTTATTCATAGCTGTATGTAGAAGTGGCTGGTTGTATCTGCTGCTTTAATGTCTTTCATGTCCTTTGTGTTCTTTGATGTTTGATGTTTCCCTCTTACATGTAAGAGGGATGTGTACTATGGCTATGAGTTGTTTTCCCTTGGCCTCAGTCTGCACCCCCACTCCAGGGCCTAGGCTAAGACCGATTTTTTATTTATTTATTTTATTTTAATCTTGTATTCCCCCCCTTGTTTACCTGTATGTCATCTTTTTTGTAAGGGGCGCTGGAAGCCGGCAGACCCGTCAGCGATCCTGTTCTGTCTCCCTGTAATGTTTGTCTGATCTTGAATGGGATTGTGCTGAAAATTGTAATTTTCCTGAAGGAACTCTCCTGACGGAATGATTAAAGTACTATCTAATCTAATCTTACCAAAATATGAACAGCGGTTTTTGCCGTCTGATTCTTACTTTCGGTTATGCTTTTCACCCTAAAACTTGTTTTTTTTTTTATCTCAACGAAAATGTGCGTAAAGTTGTGAATTTTAGCTATATTTATGTATGACATTGATGGCATTTATAAGCGAACAAGAAATTTGGTATGACTAGTAAAATAAAAAACTTCTTACTAAAATATGAACAATGCTTTTTTTATACTCTCTGACATTCACTTCCGGTTATGCTTTTCAGTCTACATCTCAATGTTTTAAATCGCAAAAATATACTGTGAACCTTAATTATCTTTATATTTACCAATAATAGTATACGCAACGACCACATTTTGCGCAAGTGGTAAAAAAATAACTTTATTAACAAAAAAATATAAAGCAGTTATACAGTCTGAAGTTTACTTCCGTTTATGCTTGTCATCCTAAAAAAATATTTTGAATGGCTAAGAGAGTGAGTGTGAAACTTGGCACTTTTTAATATGTAACATGAACAATATACACAACAGAGTACAATTTTACCAAAATATGAACAGCGGTTTTTGCTGTCTGATTTTTACTTTCGTTTTTCATCCTAAAACTCGTGTTTTGAATCGCAATTATAATGTGTGTAATGTTGTTAACTTTAGGTTTTTTTAAATCTGTGACATTGATGGCATAAGCTAACATAAATTTGGTATGTGTAATAAAACCCAACATAGATTCGTTCGCTTCCGGTTATACTTTTCGTCGTAAAACTCGTGTTTTCAATCGCAATGAAAACTACCTTGAACTTGAGCTATTGTATGTATTATTAACGGCATACGCACCAACACATTTCGTATAAGTAGTAGAATAACAACAATCGTATCAAAATATCATCAGCAGTTTATGCTGTCTGATTTTACTTCCGGTTATGCTTTTCATCCTTAAACTGAATTTTGGAATTGAATTGAAAATTACTTTGAACTTTGGCTATATTTATATGTAATATTAATAATCTACCCAACCAACGAATTTAGTGTAAGTAGTCGAATAACAACAATCATACCAATATATGAAAAGCAGTTTATGCAGTCTGATATTAACTTCCGGTTATGCAATTCATTTTAAACTCATGTTTTGAATGGCTAAAAAAATGAGTGTGAAACTTAACTTTTTTAAATATGTACAATTGATGGTATACGCGACGAATAACTTGGGTATAAGTATGGTACAACACACAAATAACGACACTCTTACCAAAATATTGCAACAACTTGCTTGGGTTGATGTTGTGTTTGTGTGTGGTTGACGTCAAGAGATCCCATGGTCCTGAACGTACCACGCCTGGAAGAAACTGCATTTGAAACTTAGCTATTTTTTATATGTAACATTGATAGTATACGCGACAAACAACTTCAGTGTTTTGAATAAGTATGGTAAAAGGCACAAAAACGACACTCTTACTGAAATATTGTAACGACTCGCTTGGGTTGATGTTGTGTTTGGGTGATGTCAGAGTTCCCATGGTCTTGAACGTACCACGCCTGGAAGGTGATTGGTGAATAAGAAAGAAGCGTTGTGGTGTTGAGGATATCAGGGATAAGGATATACGAGCGTGTCGCAGGAAAAAATATACTAGTTAGAATTGATCTGTGGACATACTTGCCAACCCTCCTTGATTTTCCGGGAGACTCCCGAAATTCAGCGCCTCTACCGAAATTCAGCTGGAGCTGGAAGCCACACCCCCTCCAGCTCAAACATGCACAGTTCGAAGCTTGAAAAGGATTGCAGGCGGATCTGACAGCATTTAAAGTCATTTTTAAAAACGACTACTAATCCTCCTCCTTTTCGACCGGACGACCGCGGAGAATTAAAGTAGGAACACTCCGGAGACAGAAGTTCATTAAGAGGGGCGGACTCACCTGCTCTCAGCCATGTTTCCGTCACACAGAGGAAGTCAAGTCCGCGGGAAGTGAAGAAATCCTTCAGGATAAACGTTTTGTTTGTTAAAGATCTTGCGTTCACAAGACCGAAGGGCTCGGCTAATCCAGGTGGGTCCTGACACACAGCCCGTAGGTGGCGGGGGAGAGGAGCCACAAGGCGGGAAAGGAAGGCAGGAATCCGGCCAGGTGAAAAAGCTGACTGGGACGTCGAAAAACCAACGTCAAAATTGATCATATCAATGTGAAAGGGGCAAAGATCCCACAGTGTTTGGCGGTCATACACAAGCAGTGAGCTGACAGAAACGAAAATAGACACAAAAAAAAACAAAAAACGAACAGAGCTGACAGCGAGAGACGGCAGGGCAAAGCACATACTGGCGCCATCCTCTGGAAACTCGGAAGTGACGTTACTTAAATAATGAGAGGTAAGTGTTGTTGTTGTTTTTTTTAGCAACCAGCAAGCACAGTACAGTTAGTAGAACAACTGTGTTTTTATTACTGTGTATTTGATAGGTGCTGTCTGAAATTCAACTATTTCTTTTATTTATATATATATATATATATATATATATATATATATATATATATATATATATATATATATATATATATATATATATATATATATATAATAAAATCAATATATATAGCCAACGTCGAAGTTGATCAGATCAGTGTGAAAGGGGTAAAGATCAAACAGTGTTTGGCGGTCATACACAAGCAGTGAGCTGACAGAAACGAAAATAGACGCAAAAAAAAAAAA
Source organism: Nerophis ophidion (assembly GCF_033978795.1). Classification (NCBI taxonomy): domain Eukaryota; kingdom Metazoa; phylum Chordata; class Actinopteri; order Syngnathiformes; family Syngnathidae; genus Nerophis; species Nerophis ophidion. Next base: position 15,625,379 of record NC_084614.1, on the reverse strand, counting down.
AAACGAACAGAGCTGACAGCGAGAGACGGCAGGGCAAAGCACATACTGGCGCCATCCTCTGGAAACCCGAAAGTGACGTTACTCAAATAATGAAAGGTAAGTGTTTTTTTTTTTTTAAGTAACCAGCAAGCACAGTACAGTTAGTAGAACAACTGTGTTTTTATTACTGTGTATTAGATAGGTGCTGTCTGAAATTCAACTATTTCTTTTATTTATATATATATATATTTATATATATATATAAAATAAAATCAATATATATAGCCAACGTCGAAGTTGATCATATCAGTGTGAAAAGGGCAAAGATCCAACAGTGTTTGGCGGTCATACACAAGCAGTGAGCTGACAGAGACGAAAATAGACGCAAACAACACAAAAACGAACAGAGCTGACAGCGAGAGACGGCAGGGCAAAGCACATACTGGCGCCATCTTCTGGAAACTCGGAAGTGACGTTACTCAAGTAATGAAAGGTAAGTGTTGTTGTTTTTGTCTTTTTTAGTAACCAGCAAGCACAGTACAGTTAGAACAACTGTGTTTTTATTACTGTGTATTTGATAGGTGCCGTCTGAAATTCAACTATTTCTTTTATTTATATATATAATAAAATAAATATGTATAGCTATAATTCACTGAAAGTTAAGTATTTCATACATATATATACATATATATGAAATACTCGAGTTGGTGAAATATACTCTCCTCTTAACCACGACCCCCGCCGAAACCACGCCTCCCCTTGTGTATTGTTCCAACATGACTACCAGAGTGTAGACACAAATATTAAAAATCTACACCCCAGCCATTTTTGAGAAACGCTGATGTACAAAACACAGACGCCAACACGCATACACAGTCTGGGTAAAGTCATATTTAATTAAAAAAAATGACCATAAACATTTATTAAAATCTAATAAAATTAGAGGTCTTCACCTACTTCTAGCGGGCCAGAGTCGAGGGGCGTCAGGACAAAGTCAATAATATATGCAATAAATATCACCGTTGTAGACGCTCAAATCACTTTGCTTATTCCTTACCTTCTTGAACGCCTCACACGCTTGTCACAGTGAAGCAGATGGAGTGTATAATTATTTACACACGGCACGCACACATTGGACAGCAGAGAAGAAGACTGAAGAGCGTTGCGGCTTGTTGATCGTCGGATTTCAAAATAAAGTACATCGGGTTTGCCGTTGGCGGTTTTGGACAAGCGCGCAGCTAAAAAGACAAAATTAAGAATGTGCGAATGTATTTTCTTTTTCTCCTGGTCATCACACCACAGTGGATTCATTTACACTGATAAAACCAAATGAGCCATTTTCTTAAAAAGGTCATCTTTTTGTCGTTCTCTTAATTAAAAGAGAAAAAAAAAAAGCCAATTTAAAAACAGGCTCTTGTGTCTTTATCCAAACTGACGGACTTATTTTAAATACTTTTTTAAAAAAGTCAGCTATTTTCCCACCAAGGACCTAAAAGTTCACATGTTTAGTTGGTCAGTGAAATGAACAAGAGGGAGGTTTTCGCTCTTATCGGCGGGAGAATCTGTTCTTGAAAGCTTTGATAGTTTTGGCCATCATGGGGGCGATTTCTGCACACACAAAATCAATATAATAATAAATAACTCGGAGATGGTCAGCTCAGGTCTGAGGACGCATTCTTACTTTTGACCTGTGGCTTTTCCCGGGGGGTGTGCCCTCCGCCTGGAGCTACGCCTGGAGCTCCGCCTCCACCTGCGCTCGGCGCTGAGGAGCGGGATGAGCTGGGCGAGGGAGTGAGGAGAGAGGTGGAGGATTGGCCGGAGTAGTCGCTGCTGGCCGGTCGTATTCTGAAAGAGATCAAGCGTAAAAAAAAAATAAAAAAAAGACTTAACTGGGTCAAAATCTTAGAACTTGCGCTGACTTGATGGGCGTCGACGCGGCGGTGGATGCTGCGGAAGAACCGTTGGTGGTGCCAAACTTTTCCTGCCGGCGCCGGACGTCTCGCGGCGGCTTGGCGGCGGAGTTCACAAACGCAATCTTGACTTGTCGCCCTGCGGGCAAAGAGACGGGCAGACTTTTGAGACCTCGTCGACATTGAACAGACGAGGAAAATACTTTTGTATGGAGGGAAATTATTGCTAAAACTCCACAAACAGGTTTTTACTCACGCCTAAGGATTCGCTGGGAACAAAAAAAAGGTTATTCAATTAAAAAAAAAGATTTGCAAGTATAAAAACAATTTTCTTCAATTAAATAAATATTTCGCAAAAAAAAAAATACAAATAACTTGTCAAGTAAATAATATTAAAAAATATTTTTTTTAAAAACTATTCACAAGTGTAAAACATTCTTTTTTCAATTGAACAATTTACAAGAAGAAAAAACATTTGCAGCAAGTAAAAAAATATTCAAAAGTATCAATACAATTTTCCGCAGGTACTAGAGATGCGCGGATAGGCAATTATATCATCCGCATCACCAAAGTCGTCATCCACCCGCCGTCCACCCAAACCAACATTTTATCAGGACCGTACCCGACCGCTGAAATACATCAGAGTTTGTCCGCCTTTACCACTCACAGAGTTATTTAAACCTGTTTCACAGAGTAATAATGGCAATTGGAGCCGTTAACGTTCTCGCCACTATCCAATAGCGTTCATCCTGATTACAAAAATATGGGCGTGCTGTGAAGCCATTGCCTTAGACATCTTCAACATGTACGAACCGATTGTTGGTCCGGCAACATGTTGTGTGCAGCTTCCGCAATTACACGTTCAAGATTGAAAGGCATACTGGGTGATAGAGAGTACACTGATGGTTGTGATATAAACAACTTCAACACTTACTAATATGCGCCACGCTGTGAAGCCACACCCAACAAGATTGACAAACACATTTCGGAAGAACATCCTCACAGTAACACAACATAAACGCAACACAACAAATACCCAGAATCCTTTGTATCCGTGAGAATTCCTGAATATATTTTACACCCCTGCGGCCCCAACTCCGCCCACCTTACCGCCACACGGGGGGGGGTGTTGCTGCTAGCGGGGTGTATAAAATAGTCAGGAAGTGTCATGAATACAAAGGATTATGGGTATTTGTTGTGTTGTGTTTATGTTGTGTTACTGTGAGGATGTTCTTCCGAAATGTGTTTGTCGTTCTTAATTGGTGTGGCTTCACAGCGCATATTACTAAGAGTGTTCAAATTGTTGATATCAGAACCATTAGTGTACTCTGTGTCACCCAGTATGCCTTGCAGTCGTGTGCGTGTTGCCGCGGAACCCACACACAACATGATACTGGACTGACAAACAGATCGTACACGTTGTAGTAGGCGACAAAGGCAATGGCTTTATAGCACGCCCTAATACTTATTTTCTGGGTGACTACCTGCAGTCATTCAGGAGAATAATAGCGTCTCTTATTGTCTTCTTCGCTTTATGACACAGGTCTTAAATGGCACTTTGAATGGCAAAGGATACCGTTCACAGAACCATGCACATCAAATATTTCCGGATGGTTCAACCGCCACCCGCCCAAATCTAATTAAAATCTATTTTTTCGTAATGTCAACCACCCGACCCGCGGTTTACCCGCGGACTCCGCGGATGAGACCGCAAACCGCGCATCTCTAGCAGGTACATAAACAATTCGCAAGTATAAAAAAATATTTTCTTCAATTACAAAAACAATTTGAAGTTGATTATATTTAAATAGCCCTTTTTTCTCTAGAGACTCAGCGTTTTACATAGTGAGACCTATTCTCTACATCAGGGGTCCCCAAACTACAGCCCACCAGCGTCCAAAAACCGGCCCGGGAAGTCCCAAGTTAGGAAAAAAATTAATAAAAAAATAAAAAATGTTTTTTAATAATTTACTTTCCTTTCTAATTGATTTTCTACTGCTTGTAACTCTCGGTGTCTCCTAGCCGCTCAGGCAAATTATATTGTCTAAAATTGCATTTTACCATCAATAACATCACGCTGCGGTATAAAAATAATTTTCTTTCATAAAAAAATTATTTGCAAGTATAAAAATAATTTTCTTCATTTAAATGAACAATTGGCAGGTATAAAAACAATTGACTTCAATAAAAACGCGATTAGAAAGCATGAAAAAAAGGTTCAGCAAGTATAAACAAGCAAATACCAAATATAAAAAAACATTTTTTTCATAAAAAAATAAAAGATTTAGAAGTATAAAAACAATTTTCTTCAATTAAAAAAACGATTTGCATGTCGAATAACTATTTTCTTCAAGTAAAAAAATTAATTTACAAGTACAACATTTTTTTTAAGAAAGTAAAACAATTCGTAAGTATAAACCTTTTTTTTTCCCAGTAAAAAAAAAACAATTTGCAGGTATATAAACAATTTTCTTCAATTAAAAAAAATTAATAAAAAAATGTAAGTATAAAATCAATTTTCTTCAATAAAAAAACGATTTGCAAGTATAAAAATAATTTTCTTCATTTCAAGAAACAATTGGCAAGTATAAAAACAATTGACTTCAATAATAACGTGATTAGAAAGCATGAAAAAAATGTTCAGCAAGTAAAAAAAGCAAAGTCCAAAGATAAAAAAACATTTTTTGTCTAAAAAAATAAAACATTTAGAAGTATGAAAACAATTTTCTTCAATTAAAAAAAAACTATTTGCAAGTCGAATAACTATTTTCTTCAATTAAAAAATCTGTTCACGAGTACCCAAAAAAATGTTCATCAAGTAAAACAATTCGCAAGTATACAAAACATTTTTTCCCACTAAAATAACGATTCGCAGGTATAAAAACAATTTTGTTCAATCAAAAAAAAAAAATTGTAAGTATAAAAACAATTTTCTATAATAAAAAAACAATTTGCAAGTATAAAAATATTTTCTTCATTTAAATAAACAATTCGCAAGTATAAAAACAACTGTCTTCAATAAAAACGCGATTACAAAACATGAAAAAAATGTTCAGCTCGTAAAAAAAGCAAATACCAAATATAAAAAACCTTTTTTTTAATAAAAAAAATAAAAGATTTAGAGGTATAAAAACAATTTTCTTCATTAAAAAACAATTTGCAAGTCAAATAAATATTTTCGTCAATTAAAAAAAATAATTCACAAGTACCAAAAAAATGTTCAGCAAGTAAAATAATTTACAAGTATATAAACCATTTTTTTACAGCAAAAAAATGATCCGCAAGTATAAAAACAATCTTCAATTAAAAAAAAACATCCGCAAGTATAAAATCATTTTTTTTCAAGTTAAAACTTCTGTCCGCCATTTTACTCCCGACCCTGTTTCTTCTTCTTTGTTATTTTTGGCGGATGGCACCATACGCAAATAACAGTATCTCTGACGGCCTTAAATGGACTCGGCAGCAGCACCTGTGGTGAATTATGGGTGGTCTGAGTACAAAGTGTGTGGAATATTACTGGCAAACGTTTGATATTTTTTAACGATTGCAAATCGTTTTTTGTTTTTTTTAATTTAAGAAAATTGTTTTTTTTTTACTTCCGAAACATTGCGTGAGTAATAATCTTTTTATGTGTTTGCGGCGGTTTGGGAGTAACTCTGCGCCGTACCTTTGGGCTTGTTGGCGTGCGCCGAGCTGATGTTTTGGGTCAGCCTCCTCAGCCGCTCTTCTCGCTCGTCGTGCAGCCGCAGGTACAATTCCCGCCAAGACTCGTACTCCTGCGGCGTCTCCCGCTTGAAGTCCCGCTGGCAGTGGCGCATCCACAGCTCGTCCGATTCCTCCGTGAACCACTGAGAGACAATAGAGGCCTTTTTCTAGCGTCTCCTGCGGATCTCACCTGCGCGTCTCTCCGCGGACTTCACCTGGTTGCTCTGCTCAATGCGGTACAGCTGCTCCGGGGTGCAGCGCTCCAGGACCGGTTGCAGGATGGTGAATGGCACCCCTCCCACCTCCGCGATGGCTGAAACAGCAGCAAACGGTCACACTCTTCATCGGGAAACGGGAAATAAGGCCATTCTTGCTGCACTGGACTCCAGTTTGATTCCCATTTCGTCCCTGAGCTGAACAGCGAGCCTATTCTGCTCTTTTACTGCAATTTCTTGGACTTTTGAGCAAGAAAAGCTTTGTTGACGAATAAATATGATTCTTATACTCACACTTTCCAACCTTGAGACCTCCGATTTCGGGAGGTGGGGGGTGGAGGGGGTGGTTAAGAGGGGAGGAGTATAATTCACCAACTAGAATATTTCATATATATATATATATATATATATATATATATATATATATATATATACATATATGTATATATGTATGAAATACTTGACTTTCAGTGAATTCTACCTATATATATTTATTTTATTATATATATAAATAAAATAAATACTTCAATTTCCGACAGCACTTATCAAATACACAGTAATAAAAACACAGTTGTTCTACTAACTGTACTGTGCTTGCTGGTTACTAAAAAAACAACAACACTTACCTTTCACTATTTGAGTAACCTTTGTTCTGCCATTTGCGTATTGGCGAGTGATCTCCGAATCCGGGAACATATCCTTCACGGATTTGTTGTAGACATCCGCAAATGAGAACGGGATGTTTCTTCCAGCTATCAGCATAGCCGTCTTTGTCTCAGCATAAGTTACACCATCGGGTCTCCATTTTGCGAGGTGGCCCATAATAGTGGGTTGTGAACGATGCTGCGCTGCGGACCTTTTGTGCTTCGCTGACCGTTCATGGCTGAGTATAGCCGTTCGGCTGCCGTGTTCAATGGAGAAGTCTGTTCTACAAAATTTCCAGGCAACATACCCCTTCCCCTTCGAACTCTCCTGGATAAACTGAAATTCTTGTTTCCAATCGTTCAGGAACTTGCAAGCGTATTTCTTCATTTTGCTCGTCGACTGTGTAATATATTGGGTTGGAGTCAATAACCAGGCGATGTGATGAAGTTACGTCTCTTTACTGTGGGCTTCAGAACAGACTCCCTAATGCATGTTCCTTGACTGCACTTAAATGTACAATATATTTACATTCTATTTTATGTAGAGTAGATGGCAGTATTGTCCTGTTTAAGAGGGTCACAACATTGAGTCAGGTTCTCATGGAGCCTCCAGCTGCCTGAATTTGGGGAGATTTTCGGGAGAAAATTTGTCCCGGGAGGTTTTCGGGAGAGGCGCTGAATTTCGGGAGTCTCCCGGAAAATCCGGAAGGGTTGGCAAGTATGCTTATACTACCGCTTTGGGTCATGTGGCACATTCATAAAAGCGCAACACTAGCCAAAAACTTAACGGGGTCACACTTGCCGTGATCAAAAGTTTACACACACTTATAAAGAACGCAATGTCATGGCTGTCTTGAGTTTCCAATAATTTCTACAACTCATTTTTTTGTGATAGAGTGATTGAAACACATTCTTGTCGGTCACAAAAAACATTCATGAAGTTTGGCTCTTTTATGACTTAATTATGGATCTACTGAAACCTAAAATCATCAGCCAGGAGGTTGGGTCTTGGGCGCAGTTGGGCGTTCCAACAAGACAATGACACCAAAAACAGGTCAAAGGTGGTAAAGGAATGGCTAATTCAGGCTAGAATTAAGGTTTTAGAATGGCCTTCCCCAAAGTCCTGACTTAAAGCCTACTGAAACCCACTCCTACCGACCACGCAGTCTGATAGTTTATACATCAATGATGAAATATTAACCATGCAACACATGCCAATACGGCCTTTTAAGTTTACTAAATTGCAATTTTAAATTTCCCGCGATGTGTCCTGTTGAAAACGTTGCGGAATGATGACGCGTATGATGACACGTGTTTGTGACGTGTATGATGACACGTGTTTGTGACGTCTCGGGTTGGAGCGGACATATTAGCGAAGGACCACTTTACGGCTAAAAGTCGTCTCTTTTCGTCGCATAATTACACAGTATTTTGAACATCTGTGTTGCTGAATCTTTTTCAATTTGTTCAATTAATAATGGAGACTATAAAGAAGAATGCTGTTGGTGGAAAGCGGTGGATTGGAACTGTTTTTAGCACCGAAACACAGCCGGTGTTTCTTTGTTTGTTGTGAATCTTTAACACAGAGCGGTCAAGCGAACATGTTTCTCTACGCCAACCAGCAAGTTTTTGGATGGGAAAATTGTGATATTAAGTCGGCTCTTACCAGAGACTTGAGTGGATTAAGCGACCTCCTCCTGTAGCTTTCAAAAAGGCAGCTGTGATCTTGGCTCCTGCATTGGCCTCTCTCAGACACTGGCATTCACCGCAGCCTTCCGACTTTCAGGTATGACTTTATATTCTCACTAAAACATTATTAACACAATAAGCAGATAAGGGATTTTCCAGAATTATCCTAGTAAATTTGTCTAATAACATCTGAATCACTCACACTGCCGTCGCCTGGAGCCGCCACCTTTTATTTATTTATTTATTTTTATTTTTTATAAGTGCTTCACTCTAACTTCCCTCATCCACAAATCTTTCATCCTCGCTCAAATTAATGGGGAACTCGTCGCTTTCTCGGTCCAAATTGCACTTGCTGCTGGAGGCTATGATTATAAACAATGTGAGGATGTGAGAAACCCTACAACCCGTGACGTCTCGCGCACATCGTCTGCTACTTCCGGTACAGGCAAGGCTTTTTTATTAGCGACCAAAAGTTGCCAACTTTATCGTCGATGTTCTCTACTAAATCCTTTCAGCAAAAATATGGCAATATTGCAAAATGATCAAGTATGACACATAGAATGGACCTGCTATCCCCGTTTGAATAAGAAAATCTCATTTCAGTAGGCCTTTAACGTTTGGACAATGCTGAAGAAACAAGTCCATGTCAGAAAACCAACACATTTAGCTGAACTGCACCAATTTTGTCAAGAGGAGTGGTCAAAAATTCAACCAGAAGCTTGTGTTTTTATGGATCTACTGAAACCTAAAATCCTCAGCCCGGAGGTTGGGTCTTGGGCGCAGTTGGGTGTTCCAACAGGACAATGACCCCAAACACAGGTCAAAAGTGGTAAAGGAATGGCTAAATCAGGCTAGAATTAAGGTTTTAGAACGGCCTTCCCAAAAGTCCTGACTTAAACATGTGGACAATGCTGAAGAAACAAGTCCATAGCAGAAAACCAACACATGCATCCAAAAACTGTCAACAATACTTCAGCTACGTTTCGTAACCTGTATAATAACCATGATCAATATTATAGTGAGTCAGTGATGGACAGTAATCCGTTCGGTCCAAAGTCAACTTGACTTTGGGTCAGCACTATATCCCCCGAGAGGGTCGCCAAAAAATATGTTTCCTAGCTGTGGTCTGTATGGGCTCGGGCTGCAGTGGTACTTAGTAGTAATACACTTTCCCACCACTTGCATTGACAACGTGTAAGGACAATATTAAAAAAACAAAAGAAGTTATATTCATAGTAGGGCTGGGCGATATATATCGATGTACTCGATATATCGCGGGTTTGTCTCTGTGCGATATAGAAAATGACTATATCCTGATATTCAAGTATACGTTCTCACGCAGTTAATTTTAGCTGCGGACATTACACTACAGGCTCTTCCCACTCTATCTTGTCTCTCCTTCTTCAGAGAGACATAAACAAGCGCACCTTCTTAATTTTTTTATTTATTTCTTGTGCGGCCCGGTACCAATCGGTCCGGTGGTTGGGGACCACTGATATAACGTACACTTATTCAGCCTGTTGTTCACTATTCTTTATTTATTTCAAATTGCCTTTCAAATGTCTATTCTTGGTGTTGGATTTTCTCAAATAAATTTCCACCAAAAATGCGACTTATACTCCAGTGCGACGTATATATGTTGTTTTCCTTCTTTATTATGCATTTTCGGCCGGTGCGACGTAAACTCCGGAGCGATTTATAATCTGAAAAATACGGTATAAATATTTGGGTTTTGGCATGAGGCACCAGACTAGATCTGACCAATCTAAACCTATGAGCACAAACTGATGAAGCCAATTCAGATGGGAGACGAAACGTCTTCTAAGACAAACCAAACAGTCCAGTTGCGATCGATTGAATTCAGTGTTAATTATTATTATAATTATTGTAGTGGGCCCCTCTGTAAGTGGAAAAGTTGGGCCCCGGGGTTAAAAAGGTTAATAAACTTAAGGAAATGTTTGAGATTAAAAATCCTAATATGACCCTGTGGAGGGGGGCGTGGCCTGCGGACCTGCAGTGAAGCAGGGTGTGCCAGGGCGGGCTGCGAGATCAGCGACAGGTGCGTAGATGGCCCACCTGGGCCTGCTTATCTAATCACCTTTCACTCTGTTAAAAAGGCAGCAGCCAAGGAAGAGAGAGGAGCTGGAGGTGGAGCTGGAGCGCGAACGAGAGAGAGACGGAGGAAGAGACACTAGCTGAAAAGCCAAAAAAAAAAAAAAAGACTTGATTGAAAAATAAAACAGTGTTCTAAACCCTGAAAAGGAGCTGTCATGTCGGTGATTGGTGGTTCGAGGAACCCGGAGGGAAGATAACTCCACAGACCCATTTAAGGTGCGAAATGGGCTGCGGCACGTTATAATTGTTTAAAAGCCTACTGAAACCCACTACTACCGACCACGCAGTCTGATAGTTTATATATCAATGATGAATTCTTAACATTGCAACACATGCCAATACGGCCGGGTTAGTTTACTGAAGTGCAATTTTAAATTTCGCGCCGAAAAATCCTGCGCGTGACGTCACGGATTGTAGAGGACATTTTGTGCCAGCATCGTGCTCAGCTATAAGTCGTCTGTTTTCATCGCAAAGTTCCACAGTATTCTGGACATCTGTGTTGGTTAATCTTTTGCAATTTGTTCAATGAACAATGGAGACATCAAAGAAGAAAGCTGTAGGTGGGAAGCGGTGTATTGCGGCTTTAGCAACACAAACACAGCCGGTGTTTCATTGTTTACATTCTCGAAAGGTGACAGTCAAGCTATGGAACAGAGATGTCAAGCAAACACTGTTGGATTGGACCACACACACAAAGTACAGTGTACTATGTGTATTAATAAATAACATTTTACCATTCTGTATTCTGAAGGCGATCTATGTCGTGTGCTACTCCAGCATCAAAATCAGCAGCGTCCTCCTGACCGTCACCGTCAACATCGGGTTCAAAGCGGTATGTCTCTATCCCTTGTTGCGGTTGGGCCTGGCCGAGTGGTCCTGCCACCCCCACGGCGCCTCTCACAGCATCTTCCCTATCTGAATCGCTCCCACTGCCCTCTAGTCCTTTTTTTTTTCTTTCTTCGTAGTCTTTCACTCTCACTTTCCTCATCCACAAATCGTTCATCCTCGCTCAAATTAATGGGGAAATTGTAGCGTTCTCGGTCCGAATAGCTCTAGCTGCTGGTGGCCATGATTGTAAACAATGTGAGGATGTGAGGGGCTCCACAACCCGTGACGTCACGCGCATATCGTCTGCTACTTCCGGTACAGGCAAGGCTTTTTTATCAGCACCAAAAGTTGCGAACTTTATCATTGATGTTCTTTATTAAATCCTTTCAGCAAAAATATGGCAATATCGCGAAAGGGTCAAGTATGACACAGAATGGACCTTCTATCCCCGTTTGAATAAGAAAATCTCATTTCAGTAGGCCTTTAGCTTCGATGCAAACACGAGGTCACACTCACAATCGATGTTGTTCTGCAGCACTCGTATGCACTGCTCAAACAGCGTCATCATCCTGGGCAGGTAGGCGGTCTTGGACCCCGAGTAGACCACCATCTTGGAGTTGAAACGCTTCCCCGTGAAACCGGAGTCCTCTTCATCGTTGAAGACGGGACCTGAGCGGGGGAAGGAAGCGACCGAATCAACACCGGAGTGTGGGCCGACATTTCTGACTGGGGGAACGTACAACAAAACAAATACAAATCTAAAGAACACACTTCCTCACCAGGCGACATGACGAGTTGGCCAAAACAGGAAACGATTGCGACACACGCACACACAGCCGAGAGGCCCGTGTTGCGCTCTTACCTTTCCGTCTCTGAGGGGACAGCGGAGTGATGTCGATGGAGGGCAGAGGTCTGTAGTTGGGTTGGATGTCCGGCAGAGGGATTTCGGGAAGTGACGGAAGAGGTTCCACCACCTGCACCGAGCAACGATTTGCACTTCAATGACGGATGAACTTTACAAACTCTTCTGGAGCACGGGCGTCAAACCCAAGGCCCAGAGTCTCACCATCTCATTTTATCTGGCCCGTTACATCATTTTACGCGGCCACCGTGTAGTTTTGTCATCCGTCATGTCATTTTATCTGGTCCGCCACAAAGGGCCGGGCGGTACACCGATATCACGACTAATACCGGTATGTTTTACAAACCCCGTTTCCGTATGAGTTGGGAAATTGTGTTAGATGTAAATTTTAACGGAATACATTGATTTGCAAATCATTTTCAACCCATATTCAGCTGAATATGCTACAAAGACAACATATTTAATGTTAAAACTGATAAAAAAATTGTTTTTTCAAATAATCATTAACTTTAGAATTTGATGCCAGCAACACGTGACAAAGAAGTTGGGAAAGGTGGCAACAAATACTGAGAAAGTTGAGGAATGCTCTTCAAACACTTTTTTTGGAACATCCCACGGGTGTGCAGGCTAATTGGGAACAGGTGGGTGCCATGATTGGGTATAAAAGCAGCTTCCATGAAATGCTAAGTAATTCACAAACAAGGATGGGGCGAGGGTCACTAATTTGTAAGCAAATTGTCGAACAGTTTTAGAACAACATTTCTCAACGAGCTATTGCAAGGAATTTAGAGATTTTACCATCTACGGTCCGTAAAATCATCAAAAGGTTCAGAGAATCTGGAGAAATCACTGAACATAAGCGATGATATTACGGACCTTTGATCCCTCAGGCGGTATTGCACCAAAAACCGACATCAGTGTGTAAAGGATATCACCACATATGCTCAGGAACACTTTAGGAAACCACTGTCAGTAACTACAGTTGGTCGCTACATCTGTAAGTGCAAGTTAAAACTCTACTATGCAAAGCGAAAGCCCTTTATCAACAACACTCAGAAATGCCGCTGGCTTCGCTGGGCCCTAGCTCATCTAAGATGGACTGATGCAAAGTGGAAAAGTGTTCTGTGGTCTGACGAGTCCACATTTCAAATTATATTTGGAAACTGTGAATGTGGTGTCCACCGGAACAAAAAGAAAAATAACCATTCGGATTGTTATAGGCGCAAAGTTCAAAAGCCAGCATCTGTGACGGTAGGTGTGTGTATTAGTGCCCAAAGCATGGGTAACTTACATATCTGTGAAGGCACCATTAATGCTGAATGGTCCATACAGGTTTTTGGAGCAACATATGTTGTCATCCAAGCAACGTTATCATGGACGCCCCTGCTTATTTTAGCAAAACAATGCCAAGCCACATGTGACAACAGCGTGACTTCGTAGTAAAAGAGTGCGGGTACTTACCTGGCCTGCCTGCAGTCCAGATATGTCTCCCATCGAAAATGTGTGGAGCATTATGAACCGTAAAATACGACAAAAAGACCCCGGACTGTTGAACAACTTAAGCTGTACATAAAACAAGAATGGTAAATAATTCCACTTTCAAAGCTGCAACAATTAGTTTCCTCAGTTTCCAAATGTTTATTGAGTGTTGTTAAAAGAAAATGTGATGTAACACAGTGGTGAACATGCCCTTTCCCAATTACTTTGGCACGTGTTGCAGCCATGAAATTGTAAGTTAATTATTATTTGCAAAAAAAAAAAAAAAGTTGTGCATTCAATTGAATATGGGTTGAAAAGGTTTTGCAAATCATTGTATTCCGTTTATATTTACATCCAGCCCAATTTCCCAACTCATAAGGAAACGGGGTTGGTAGAAAGAGAGATGTATTTGAGACAATATGTAATCCTGAATGTGTTGTGAATCTCCTACTCCACGCACGGAGTGAGGCGAGGTAGGAGCCGCGCCCACTTGACACACACCCCAGTACGCGGAGTGTGTGACTCACAACTGTCAACCTTCCCCTATTTGCGGGAAATCACGTATTTTGTCCTCCTTTCCTCGCCCATCCAGTTTATTTCCCCGTATTTTGCGCTCAAGGCAAAAAGAATCCTCAGCTGTATTGCCAGCGATCGGGTCAGTTTGATTCAAGCTCTGGGCAACACTGGGAGAAAAATGTACCTGTTAATTCAGTGGTTCTCAACCTTTTTTCAGTGATGTACCCCCTGTGAACATTTTTTTAAATTATATATTATATAATGTGGACTGGGGCTTCACGGTGGCAGAGGGGTTAGTGCGTCTGCCTCACAATACGAAGGTCCTGCAGTCCTGGGTTCAAATCCAGGCTCAGGATCTTTCTGTGTGGAGTTTGCATGTTCTCCCCGTGAATGCGTGGGTTCCCTCCGGGTACTCCGGCTTCCTCCCACTTCCAAAGACATGCACCTGGGGATAAGTTGATTGGCAACACTAAATTGGCCCTAGTGTGTGAATGTGAGTGTGAATGTTGTCTGTCTATCTGTGTTGGCCCTGCGATGAGGTGGCGACTTGTCCAGGGTGTACCCCGCCTTCCGCCCGATTGTAGCTGAGATAGGCGCCAGCGCCCCCCGCGACCCCGAAAGGGAATAAGCGGTAGAAAATGGATGGATGGATAATGTGGACTGCCACATCTAATATTGTGGCCCACCATGTCATTTTTTGTCATCCTGCTAAATGTATTTGCTCTAATTTGGACAAAAAATGTACTGCATCCAATTGCATGTGTTCTGCACTTTGTTGCCTTGGCTTATGATTTCAAAGCAAGTTACCCATCAATCTTTTTGGTAAAAATATGATAATCAAAAAGATATGCATGTATAAATTGTGTAATGACTGTTTTACAAATGTTTTATAGATAGTCACTGATACAAGCGGCCCTCTGAGGGCGGTCATAATTGCAATGTGGCCCTCAATAAAAACGAGTGTGACACCCCTACACTAGAAGCTCTCCCAGGAGAGTGAAACCTCCATATTTGTACTTCCTTGGAGTGTCCCAATACTTTTGTCCAGTCCCAAAAGTGCGTACAAACGACGGCGTTCTATTTCAACGTTGATTGGTTCAGTTATCTTTCAGGAATTCTTACCTTTCTGCGTTTTTCCAGCGCACCCGGGGAAGCGCTCGAGTGAGACTTCTTTGTGCTCGCGGCGCCGTTGGTCTTGCTGGCTTTGGAGGAGGAAGAGGATGAAGACGAGGACGAGGAGGCGTGCTGAGTCGCGTGGCGGGAAGACGGGGTGGAGGCGGCGGGAGCGTGCGAAGGGCGACTGTGCGAGGACGAGGATGACGTCTTCTTTTTCTTCTTCTTGACGGAGGAGGAAGACGCCGCCGGAGCGTCGTATGTGAGGAAGGACTCGAAAGACATGGTGGGAGTCTCAAAGTCGTCCTCCACCGCGTGGCCGGCGGGGGAGTCCTTCTGTGAGCGTGGCGGTCGCCCTGGAAACGGAAACACACGGGAAAAGTTTGCTTGATTCCGGGCTAGATGCTCACCTGTTACACTGTTATTACTAGAGATGTCCGATAAAATCGGACTGTCGATAATATTGGCCGATTAATGCTTTAAAATGTAATATCGGAAATTATCGGTATCCGTTTCAAAATTAGCGGTTTCAAAAAGTAAAATTTATGACTTTTAAAAACGCAGCTGTGTACACGGACGTCGGGAGAAATACCTTAAAAGGCACTGCCTTTGCGTGCCGGCCCATACACATATCTACGGCTGTTCACACACAACTGAATGCAATGCATACTTGGTCAACAGCCATACAGGTCACTCTGCGGGTGCCCGTATAATCAACTTTAACACTTACAAATATGCGCCACACTGTGAACCCACACCAAACAAGTATGACAAACACATTTCGGGAGAACATCCGCACCGTAACACAACATAACAAATACCCAGACTCCCTTGCAGCACTAACTCTTCCGGGACGCTACAATATACACGCCCTGCCACCCCTTACCCCAGCCCCCCACCTCAACCCCGCCCACCTCAACCTTCTCATGCTCTCTGGGATAGCATGTCCCAAATTCCAAGCTGCTGTTTTGAAGCATGTTAAAAAAAATAATGCACTTTGTGACTTCAATAATAAATATGGCAGTGCCATGTTGGCACTTTTTTCCATAACTTGAGTTGATTTATTTTGGAAAACCTTGTTGTACTGTTTAATGCATCCAGCAGGCCATCACAACAAAATTTGGCTTAATCTGTATATATCGGTATCGGTTGATATCGGTATTGGTGATCAAGAGTTGGACAATATCGGAATATCGGCAAAAAAGCTATTATCGGACATCTCTAGTTATTACCCCACAGTTTTATAGGTAGCAGCATTGCTAGTAAACTTCATCAAATGAAGCACTTAAACCAAGTGTGTCCAAACTACGGCCAGCGTCTACAAATTGGCCCGTGAGGCGGAACCTATCGCTCTGGCTGGGCGGAGTGTTTTTTACATATCATATCTTAATATCTGACCCCGAAAGGGATAAGTGGTAGAAAACGGATGAATGGATGCAAATATCTAGCGGTCTGTTTTGTTGCCAAATCATCACTGTTATGTGGACAACGTGAGTAGTGCGGGTTAGTGACTATAACATTTTCTTTCATGTATCTTTATGCAAGGCATTTACCTATATGACTCAATCCAAACAACCTTCCTTAGTCATGGAGCAGACAAAAAAAATGCAACCAGCATAAAAAACATCCACAAACATGGTCACACAACAAAACCTGCTTGCTGAACTTTGTGAATATTATTAAAAATGTCCAATCACCATACAACGTAACGCCAATTTAAATCCAAGGCATGATGGGTAAAAAATGCTAAACACTCCCTACACACATTCATCCAGGTTTGGCGCATTTTAGCTGCTTGATTACAATAGGATTGTTTACAAAACTTTAAGAAGGTCGCCACCGAGGGAAACAAGGTAAGAGATGAACTTTTCACATAATATCCTAATTAATATCCAATTATGATAATTATTAATACTCATATATCCATTATATTATTATAATATGTGTATATATATATATATATATATATATATATATATACATATACTGTATATATATATATATATATATATATATATACCGTATTTCCTTGAATTGCCGCAGGGCATATAATATGCGCCTGCCTTGAATTAATGCCGGGTCAAACTCGCATCCCCAAAAAATTAGCGCATGCTTAGTATTACCGCCTGGTCAAACTTGTGACGTCACGGGTGACACTTCCCCTGTCATCATTTTCAAAATGGAGGAGGCTGATTTCAATACAGGTAATTTGAAATTGCATAAAGGGAAGAAGATTAAGAGCTATTTAGTAGGATTTAAGGTCCAAGCTTACATCTCACTCAAATTTTTACTGCATACCTTTGGTAAGTGTCGGAGTGAGAAGAGGTTTTAAAATAATTAGCGCATGCTTACTTTTACTGCAAGCCTTTGGTAAGCGCAGGAGTGAGAACAGGTTTTAAATTAATTAGCGCTCCGGCGGCAATTCAAGGAAATACGGTATATACATAAATATATATGTATATTTACTTTACATGCAGTCGGCTTTCAGCTACATTTTTTTCACCCAAAGCGGCCCCCCAATCAAAAAATGCTGATTGCAAAAATGCTTGAGCGCTCATGTTGCCCTCACCGTCATCGCCGCCCTTCCTGGCCTCCTCCCTCTTGCCCTCATGCGACTTCCTGCTGTGTTTGGACGACTTCGGCGGCGGACTCCGCTCCCTGTCAGCGCTCCGTTTCTTCGCCTCACTGCGTTGCTCGCCGTGGTGGTGGGTCCCGTCGGCTTTGCCCGGCCTGGCGTGTTTGGCGACTCGGCGTGGAGGCGGGCTAGGTTCTGGTTCTGGCTGTGGGCTGTCGTACTCGTCGGACTGGTCGCCGCCTCGCCGTTGGGGGCTGTACTGCTCGTGCTGCGGTGGTGAGGGGGAGTAGTTGGTGTGGTAGCCCCGCTCTTCATCCTCCTCGTCCTCTTCTTCTACGTAGGATTGTTGCTCCTCTTCCTCCTGGTCCTCGTCGGGGGAGGGCTCTCGCTGGCGTCTTTGAATCGCCTCATGGGAGCCTCCAGAGTGTGACCGCGGCGCCTCTTTGGCGTGATTGTTGCTGCTTCTGCGGCAGGATAAAAAAGGAGCATCAACAATGCATGTAATGGCGAGGGATGCAACGATTAAAAAACGTCACGGTTATTTAATCCCGAATATACAAATAGGAGAAGACATCCAGATATCTGTTTTCCACGTCAACAAACCAAGGCCAAGTCTGCACAAACACTTGAAATAAAATGCATCTCTCGTGTTAAAACGATCTCCATCCAAACAAGTTTAGTTTAAAACAGTATGGCCAAGTACTTGTCAAAAGGCAAAAAATACAAAGAAAAGACACACGAAGAACTGAGAAGTGACAGGTAGTATATTGTAGTGCATTAAGTGCAGGGTTCCGCCTTCCAGAAACGGCTGCGCCCTGTGGCACATAATGGTTGCCAATGGGACACGAAATGAATGAATAAATGATTTGTTCGTACACAGAAACATGGTTTGTAAAACAGACGCTAAGTTCATTTTTATTCATCATTCGATGGATTGACGTATTTACTATCGGTCCAGTTCTACAATTGTATTACATTTTCAATGCCCCTGGACATCGTATTTAATGCTTATTAATGCCATTTTAAGGCCTTATTTTTTGCTAAATCCATTTAATTACGTTTGATGCTTTTTAACGCCCCGTGGAAACCCCGCCCGGGCCAGCATTATTAAAAGTGTGCGTTTTTAAGGACAAAAAGTTGTGTGTGTACAACAGGCCAAAACGCACAGAAAAGTATGAGTTTTTATAGTGTTTGTGTGTGGATATGACCATATGAAAACGCGAGATGGGCTCCAGCACCCCCGCGACCCCAAAAGGGACAAGCGGTATAAATGGATGGATGGAAAAAGCGATAAGGATGAAATGTGGTTGCCTGGACAGTCCCGCCCTCTAGCGCCTGAGAACCTTCCAGCTTTTCTAACATCATGTGAACTGCTTATATGTATTTGGGATCTGCATAAGTCCCGAAAATTTGAAATAAACATGTGAAGGCACTGCAGAAATATTTATCAAGTAATCTTACCTTCATACTTCCACCAAACGAGCCGTTTGGAATTTGCTGTGTAATGTGACCTTTTCTCATCAGCGGATAGCTCTATTTATGGTAAAGTTTTACACGGAGAGCTTAGCGCAAGTCCAACATTGTAACCAATAGGCTTGTCCTGATACCAATATTTAGATTCCGGTACCAAAATGTATTCCCATACTTTGATACTTTTCTAAATAAAGGTAACCACAAAAAATTGCGTTATTGGCTTTATTTTAACAAAAATCTTAGGGTACATTAAATATCTTTTTCCTATTGCAATCGAAGAACAATTTTTTCTTTAAATAAAATAGTGAACTTACTGGACAACTTGTCTTTTAGTAGTAAGTAAACAAACAAAGGCTCCAAATTTGTCTGCTGACGTATGCAGTAACATATTGTGTCATTTCTCAATCCATTATTTTGTCAAAATTGTAAAAGACAAGCTGTAAAAATTGATTATTAACCCACTTGTTCATTTACTGTTAATATCTGCTTATTTTCCGTTTCAATATGTTCCATCTACACTTCTGTTGAAATGTAATAATCCCTTATTCTTCTGTTGTTTGGATACTTTGCATTAGTTTGAGATGATACCACAAATTTAGCTATCAATCTAATACCAAGAAGTTACAGGTTCATACAATGGTCATAATTTAAATTCTCATGTGTCCAGGGAGTTATTTTCTGAGTTTACGAATATAATATGAATAAAAAATAAATAAACAAATAAAGATTTGGTGACGATAAAAAATATTGATGAAATCATTATAGTATTGACTAGACACACTCTTGTACTTGGTATCATTACAGTGGATGTCAGGTGTAGATCCAGCCGGTCCTGCAGGGAGGATACTTGTAAAACTTACTGTATTTATCGCGATGGAGGCGAGGATTAGTGATTTAAAAGAAGCTAAAACACTGCCGATTGCCGCTGGACATTAGCCGCTAACTAGCTAGCTATGTCTTAAAGCACCTTTTCATGAGGGCATTTCAGTGTTATAGCTTCAAATTCATCGTTAGTTTTCAAGCCAAAATATATTAATGCTCCCTTTTCTGTCTCCACACTGTGTCCGCTTGTAAGTACTCTGTGATTGTGCGCCGTTGAACATGCTCCAAACCAGCAATGTGACGACAACGCGTCGTCATGCCTGTAAAAAAAAATATGGCGAACTGGTACTTTTCAAGCAGCGTATAGTATCAATTTTAATTCATTAGTACCGTGATACTATACTGGTCTGCCCCAATCACTTTGTTGTGGGGCAGACTGGCTCGTACATGCACATGCATTCTTCGCTGTTGCCATTTCTGGTCCAAATTAGCCTATATTTGTAATTTTTATCAGTCAGTAGACTTGCTGTGGAAGCGCTAAAAACTACAACAAAGATGGCGGGGAGAAAACAGAGTCACGCCATGTAAATCCCCCCCACAAAATGGTACATCCTTGAAAGTGATTTAAAGATGGTCTGTGAATCCTAATCTCTAACACATTTTGACCAAAAAAACACCATTACATGTTATGTAGACCACAAAGAAGGGCTTTACATGAAGGATAAAAAAATCATAGTATGATCCCTTTAGCTACAACCTGTCCAAGTGCGTACCTGTCAGCAGACTGCGGGACAAGCTTCTTCCACTTGGCTACCAGACCTTTTGCCACCTCGGCGGCTACTTCATGTTTCCGAAAAGAGTTCACAGTCTTCCCCACGCCGGTTTCCTGCGGGAGAAGAGTCCAAAACTGAAACTTGAAATTCAAACCACGCAGAGATGACCCAGAAAAATTGGGGTATTGGGCATTTAAAAATGCTTAACTGAATAGAATAGAATCGACCTTATTGTCATTATATTTACATATAATGAGATTAAGGACTCCAATTTAAGGTGCGGTAGTGGGAACAAATATGGGATAAAAAAATAAATTGCAAAATAGGTAATAAAGAAAAGAAAAATAAGAATTGAAATAGACAGACTACTATCCACTAAAAATGATAAGCAATCCTGTACAATATACAAAACACTAAACAAAATACAGATACTGTACAATATACGGAACAAGACAAGAGTACTGGAGTAAAAAATAATCAGTGTCGGATGTATTGCACTCGAAGGGTAATATTGCACAAGAGGGTATTATTGTAGGATAGTGTATAGGGGAAAATGGTTTATTATAAGTTAGAGCAGTGTTTTTCAACCACTGTGAGATATTGTTTGGTGTGCCGTGGGAAATTAGGCAACTTCACTTAATTGGTCCCAAAAATATTTTTTGCAAATCAATAATTATAATCTGCAAAAAATGTGCCGTTGCTTAGTGTCTGTGCTGTGTAAAACTTGGCAGGGTTACCACGTAATACTCCATGTCAGTAGGTGGCAGCAGGTAGTTATTGCTTTGTAAAAGTCGGAATGTGTAGGGTGAGACAAGGATGGTTTGTTGTGATCCCAATATGCAGACCACAGCGGGAGGCAGCGTGCAGATAAAAGGGTATGTAATGCTTACACCAAAAATGAACAAAAGGGAAAAGGGAAGGGTAATGGCTATGCAAAACAAAAGTAAAACTGAACTGGCTGCAAAGTAAACAGAAACAGAATACTGGACGATAGCAAAAACTTACAGCGTCCACAAAGTACATCCGTTCTTGACATGACAATCAACAATGTCCACACAGAGAAGGATAGCAACAACGTAAATAGCCGGAAATGCGGCTATTTATGCGGAATAGCGCTCAAAGGAAGACATGAAACTGCAACAGGAAAACACCAACAAAACAGGAATGGCCACCAAAATAACAGCACAAGACAAGAACTAAAGCGCTACACACAGGAAAATACTAACAAACTCTAAATATGGCACGACGACCTGGTGAAGTTTCATTTTTTAACGTTTTCTGCTGGTGCTGTGCCTTTGGATTTTTTAATGAGAAAAATGTGCCTTGCCTCAAAAAAGGTTGAAAAACACTGAGTTAGAGTTCAAGATGGGACGAGCGTGAGTGACACAACGTCTGGTTTCTGTTGTCTCGGATGTAAGCTCTTGAGGGGCGAATTTGTAGGGAGTAGTCAGGTGAAATCCAAACAAAAATAACACAGACATACGCTGCTCTTGCATCTGGAAATGGTTCCAATGGGGTATTTGTAAAACGTTATGACCGTTCATTTTATGGGATTGACTTTTACTGAATTCACGATGAAGGCTGCACCTTATCAGAATGTAAGCGTGTTGATTCGTTTTTCTTAGATAATATCAAAATGTATGCTGTATATATGTAAGTATGTATTAGGGCTGGGCGATATATCGAATATACTCGATATATCGCGGGTTATAGAAATTGACTATATCGGGAGTATACGTTCTCACGCAGTTGCTTTTAGCTGCGAGCATTACACTACAGGCGTTTTTCACTCTTTCTTGTCTCTCCTTCTCACAGAAACATAAAAACAAGCGCACCTTCGTACATAGGTCAGATACTGTTGCGTCATACGCCCTCGCTTAGCAGAGAGGTAGCAGCATGGGTAACATTAGCTGTGATGCTAGTGGTAATACGAGAGAGAGAGAAGGTGCGAATCTGGTAACAAATGAATGAAGAATTATTCCTAAGAAAAACCGCACAGGATTCATCGTCCTGCGGTGGTTTGGCTTCAAGTGGGAAGATGTCGAACAAGTATGCGGCAAAAGTGTTGTTACAAAAAGTAGCACCTACTGCTAATTTGTAGCATCATTTGAAAAGTCACCCGCTAGAGGATGAAGAGTGCTTGAAACTCCGCATGTCAACATCTCCGTTCGGTGCCATACACACAATATGCCTAAGCAACCATTTCCAGATCGACACCGTATGAAAAAATTTGTCAACAACAGAATGAGATAACGTCCACAGGAACCTACCACATTGCAAAGGACATACACTATTTCATTTCCTGTTATGCAGCTCATTTTTATTTGACAGCTATTGAAACATCTTGTGTGAAATCATGCACAAAAGTGCACTTTATTTGTTTTAAACTATTGTAGTGGCGTTCTGTACAAATAGTGCCCTTAAATTTAGTGTTTTGGTATGTCATCTAAGTGACATCAGAGTTTCCCACACATTAATTTATTTGTGGCGGCCCGCCACGAAAGAATTACGGCCGCTGCAAAAAAAAATATATACATTTTTTTTTAATACATATATTTTTTTTTTCCGGCTTTTGACTCGCTCGACCGCTCATAAAGCAATGGGACTCTTGTCTGTGAATGGAGCTTGTGTTACATATTATATAAATATGTACATAAAGTGTTGTAATTATATTTCAACTCCGCTTTCTTCTTGGTCATCGCCGCCGCCGCCGCTGCCACCCCAGAACCCCAACCCCCCTTGTTTAAGTTGGGGCCCACGTTCATCAACACCCCCCCGCAGCCTGGCTAACTTGGCTGCTATAAAAACATTTGTTATTGCTTCAGCCCTGCCTGACTCGCCGAGGAGAGGCTGCTTGAATGCGGTGGTGATGCTTCAAAGGGGTTACCATGTTTGAAGTGTTGGCAGAAGCATACCCTACTGCTGCTGAACAATGTCGGCAAACCTCCGTCCTCCATTGTTGTATCGCACCGCGCAGCCAAAGTGTTTCCAAACAGGAGATCTTAACGAGGCAGGAAGGTCTTCTAGCTCTGGCTTTTACATGTTGTCCTAGCTCAGTCGCTGCTAGTCTGCCTCGCTCTGCATTGTTTACACAATGTGCGGTGCGCTACCTAATATGTCCGTGTGGAAGCTTGTTCGATACACCTCCGAACCGAACCCGCGTACCGAAACGGTTCAATAGAAATACACATACCGTTACACCCCTAGTATGAACACATACACAGACACATAGAATCATCATACTGCTGTGATTGTATGCATCAAGTGTTCATTCAAGGCTAAGGCAAAATATGGAGATATATATCGTGTGACGTGATATGGCTTAAAAAATCGAGATATTAATAAAAGGCCATATCGCCCAGCCCTAGCATGTATCATGCATTTTTGAATAGTGTTTTAACTTGCACTGTATTCACTTTGTCCCTCCCCCTTAGGACTACAGGTGGAAATTAGCTACTAAGCTACAGTCAGGTACAAGCATCTCTGCTTGTATGCATATTGTAATTGTCCTAATTAATAAATAAATGAATACAAAATGAAAAATAAGATGAAGTGGAAAAACTTTCAAGAAGAACCACCAAAAATGCAGAGAAAAGTGGTTCCTGCTGAACCTGTCGCTCTCGTCAGGTAGAGCAGAATTTGCCCACGGGGGAAGATATTTGCCTTTTTTTAACTGATCAGTGATTGCCCATTTTGACCGCAGCCGTGTCCCAGTGCTTACATGGTTAAGGATTGTACTTGCATGAAAAACTACCACTATCAGGTAGAAACTTTTAATACATTTCCGTATTCCTTTTTACACACATGCAGAGTTGCATGCATCCCTGGGAGGGTGCGTGTTACGCCACAACGTGTCGTCTATCCACAGTAAAAGATACTAATCCTTACCATAATGGCGGAAAATAAACTAGGTTTCTTCGAAGTAAATGAGGACTAGAAGAAAAGTGAGAGAAAAGAAAAGAACAGAATGAAGATGCTTGAAACTCCGCATGTCAACATCTCTGTTCGGTGCCACACCAACAAAATGTCGAAGCAACCATTTCCACATCAACACCGTATGAAAAAAATAGTCAACAACAGGCGATAACGTCCGCTAGGGTGTGTATTTGTATTGAACCGTTTCAGTACGGGGGTTTCGGTTCGGCACGCGGGCGTACTGAACAAGTTTGTGAGCAAAAGTCTTCACAAGCTGCTCTGCTTTTTGCCTCTGTCTCAGCACCAAGCATTGTACCACCCACACAACCATCTGATTGGTTGCATACAAAGCCAATCAGAAGTGCGTATTCTGAGCGATGTAACAGCCAATCAGCAGTGCGTATTAGGAGCGCATGTAATCAATGTTTCAGCGCTGAGCAGATATTCGTTTAGCAGGGGAGCAACGGACAGCGTACTCTCCCCAAATTATAAAACACACCTCCCAGTCACAACTATTACAAACATCACCATGAGCCCGTTGACTTTCTAGAAACTTAAACTGCAGCTCAGCTCGCTCGCAGTTCTGGCTTGAGGTGAAGGCTAATTAGCTTTTAGCGTAACGTTAGCTCATTTTGCTGTGTGTGTGTGCGCGCGTGTGTGTTAGGGGCAGCAAAGCCCTGTCTGTCTGTTATTTCATTGAACTCCATTGTGTTTAGGGACGAATAGTCTCTCCTATTGCAATTGTACTATTTTTCAGCTATAGTTACATGAATCATTAGTAATGTAGCAGCCTAGTTTTGAATAGCAGGGTCCCTGCTATCACATGTTGATAAAAATACAACATTTACATAAAAAAAGTCAACTACAGGCTTCTCAAATGCTGTAATAAATTAAGCATGATGAGTTGACTTGAAACTGTTTAATGTTGCACTTTTTATATGCAGAAGAAAGTTTTCATTTTATTTAATCAAAGCAACAACTTGAGGCAGTTTAATGTGGATTAACGTGGGCAGAATTATTATAGTGTTCCCAATGTTAAAAGGATAAAGCCATTGTTTACAAATTTGGTAAATAACCAAAAAATGTATATTTTGTTGTTTTTTTACTGTACCGAAAATGAACTGAACCGTGACCTCTAAACCGCGGTACGTACCGAACCGAAATTTGTGTGTACCGTTACACCCCTAACGTCCGCAGTAACCTACCACATAGCGAAGGACATAGACTATTTCCTATTATTCAGCTCATTTTTATTTGACAATTATTGAAATATCTTGTGTGACATCATGCACAAAAGTGCACTTTATTTGTTTTAAACTATTGTAGTGGCGTTCTGTACAAATAGTGCTTTTTGATTTAGTGTTGTTTTGATATGTCATCTTAGTGACATCATGCACTAAAGTGCACTCATAGCTTGTTTTAAAATGTCTCTGACAATCTTGCACTTTCTGTTTTGAAATTACATGAATGTTTGTTGCACTGCCTAATAACTGTTTAATAAATACAGTTTTGGTCAATTGACTTAGTTGGGATTTCCCTCTCTGCACGAAAGTTTAAATTGAGAATATATTAATGCAGTATGAACAAGAATGTTTTAATGCAGACACATAGAATCCTCATACTGCTGTGATTATATTCATCAAGTGTGCATTCAAGGCTAAGGCAAAATATCGAGATGTATAACGTGTATCGTGACATGGCCTAAAATATCGATATATTAATAAAAGGCCATATCGCCCAGCCCTAGTTACAACCCAGCAATAGTGCATTTTAGCCGCATCCTTAAAGCCCGATATCATTTACTTTAAGTGAGTAGTGTATGAACCAACAGTCAAAACACAGCTTACCACCAGGATGTCGACGGTCATTGGAAGCTCTCCCAGTCTTTTAAGAGTCTTTAGGAGCTGGAAAAAGAGAGAGGAAAATGAACCTTCTGGTTGCAAATGCTTGAAAAAAGATGATGATTTGGACATGAATGATTTTAATAAAAAACAATCTGCACATATTTGTTTCTTCAGCAACTTAATTCTAATGTCAACTTTATGTTGTGAAGACCACTTTATCGTACAGTCAAGTTCATTTTCACAAGCCCTATTCCAGGGGTGTCGAAACTTTTTCCACATTTTGAAATTTAAATTTTTTTAAAACCATCCACCCAACTGTCCATTTTCCACCGCTTGAACAAGTACAATATTTACTGAAGGGCTTTTCTAAATTTAAGTGACTGTTAAATTTAGAGTGTTTCCCACAGGTCAGGCATCTATTTGTGGTGGTGTGGTCGGGGTCGGGGGGTGCAGCGGCGATGAACAAGAAGAACGCGGAGTTGGAATATAATTATAATTACAATACTTTATAAACATATTTATATACATATTTATATAATATTTACATATTTATATAATATGTAACTACAAGCTCCATTCACAGACAGAGTCCCATTGCTTTTATGAGCGGTCGAGCGAGTCAAAAGCCGGGGGGGAAAAATAAATTACATTTTGTTTATTTTTTTTATATTTTTATTTATTTATTTGTGGCAGCCAAAATTCTTTTGTGGCGGGCCGCAACAAATAAATGAAACCCTTCTATATATATATATATATATATAACACGCACGCACGCGGTATAGCTCGGTTGGTAGAGCCGCCGTGTCAGCAACTTAAGGGTTGCAGGTTCAATCCCCGCCATCCTAGTCAATAACGTTGTGTCTTTGGGCAAGACACTTTGCCCACCTGCTCCCACTGCCACACATTGGGTTTCACTATGTAAAGCGCTTTGAGTCACTTGAGGAAAAAGCGCTATATAAATATAATTTACTTTACTTCACATACATATATATACATATAAAATATATATATATATATATATATATATCACATATATACATATATATACACATATATACATACAGTGTATACATATATATGTGCATATATATACATATATATGCGTATATATCATATATATACATACAGTATATACATATATATGTATATATATATATATACACGTATATATCATATATATGGCAACATTGCAACATTGTTTTCCTTACATTACACATATTAGCGCTTATATTACACTGTTTATTTTTTATTAATAATATTTTTAAAATGTGCCACGGCCCGTTAAAACAACAGCTGGGACCGGATAGAAGTGCCCACTGTAATTCCAAGAAAGCTCTGTTTTGATCATCATCAGCCGTTGTCAGTCCACTGCTGGACTGGACTTTTCATGCTGGTTATTAGCCTACACCTTCCACGCTGGCTTGGTGCGGGTTGAAAGGGGTATTTTATATCAGAGATCCTTCTCCTAGACCAGGGGTCGGGAACTTTTTTGGCTGAGAGAGCCATGAAAGCCAAATTTATTTAAATGTATTTCCGTGAGAGCCATATCATATTTTTTAACACTGAATACAACTAAATGCGTGCATTTTTTAAGTAAAACCAACATTTTTAGAATATAATAAGCCTCTAATTCTTTTTGATAACATTGTTATTTCTTGAACAGGTGCGGTAGAAAACGGATGGATGGATTAAAATGCATGAGAATGTTTTATATTTTGAACATTATTTATAACATAGTGATTACCAGCGGAATTATTCATTACTTATCGTGTTGAGTTATGTAAGCTAAGATTGATCTGAGAGCCAGATGCAGTCATCAAAAGAGCCACATCTGGCTCTAGAACCATAGGTTCCCTACCCCTGTCCTAGACTAATTGTCTTACTGGGCTGTTGAACTTAGTCTGTCCTATTTGTTGTCCACGCCCCATTTACCCAGGGACCCGCTCAGCTTTATGGCGCTGACCGCCCGCCAGTCACAAGAGAAGCTGCAAACGGTTCTTTGTGTGCATTTTATAGACGTTAGTTGGGACTCACTAACCCCACACACAACCTCCCATCTCATGCCTGGATGTAGTTTAACGTCACACCCAGGACACTGTTTTGATATTTGACACAAAATATCCAAAACCTTTCTCAAAATTGAATATTTAATGTGAAACATTGGAGCATTCATAAATAAATACATATTAAAAACATTGCTTTAATTCACAAATACATTTGAAAAACAACAGTGTGTATATATATGTATATATATATATATATATATATATATTAGGGCTGTGAATATTTGGGTGTCCCACGATTCGATTCAATATCGATTCTTGGGGCCACGATTCGATAATATATTGATTTTTTCGATTCGATTCTCGACTCAAAAATGATATTTTTCCAACTCAAAAGGATTCTGTATTCAATCAATACATAGGATTTCAGCAGGCTCTACCCCAGTCTGCTGATGTGCTTGCAGAATAGTTGATTTTTTTTAAAAAGCTTTTATAATTGTAAAGGACAACGTTTTATCAACTGATTGCAATAATGTACATTTTTTAAAACTATTAAACAAACCAAAAATATTACTTATTCTATCTTTGTGAAAACATTGGACACAGTGTGTTGTCAAGCTTATGAGATGCGATGCAAGTGTAAGCCACTGTGACACTATTCTTTTTTATTTATTTTATAAATGTCTAATGATAATGTCAATGAGGGATTTTTAATCACTGCTATGCTGAAATTATAACTAATATTCATACTGTTGTTGATAATATTCATTTTTGTTTCACTACTTTTGGTTTGTTTTGTGTCGTGTTTGTGTCTCCTCAATTGCTCTGTTTATTGCAGTTCTGAGTGTTGCTGATCAAGTTTAGTTTTGGAATTGAATTGCATTGTTATGGTATTGCTGTGTATTGTTTTGTTGGATTAATTAAAAAAATATATATATTTTTTTTTTAAATCGATTTTTTAAAAATGAGAATCGATTCTGAATCGCACAACGCATTCGATTCGATTCGTATTCGAATCGATTTTTCCAACACCCCTTATATATATATATATATTATTTCCAAAGCCTAAATCACTAGATCATCTTTAAACCTATCCATGGATTATAGGTTTTTATGATAAAAAAAAACAAAAAAAAACTTCCTGCATGGCAGCTTTGTGTTATTAGTGTCAACATTGCAACATGTTTTTCCTTACATTACACATATTAGCACTTTTATTGCACTGTTTATTTTTTAATAATAGTATTTTTAAAATATGCCATGGGGCCGTTAAAACAACAGCTGGGACCGGTAAATGGCCCCCGTGCCACACTTTGGATAGAAGTGCCTACTGTAATTCCAAGAAAGCTGTGTTTTGACATCTGTGCTGGAACAAAAGGATAACCCTCCCAATGTCATCGTTTTGAAATTATTTTTCTAATAGCCTGTTTCGATGCAAAAGACACCAATGGCCCCAAACTAAAGTCAACTCTTTGCTTGCGTTTGTTTGAACTACCATCGTGTGCTGGTTGCTCGCTAGCTAGCGAAGCTACAATGGCCCAGAATGGTGTCGGACATCAAAAACTTAACATGCCGGGGTCGAAGAGGATTGACCAACACGGCGTGTGTCTGAAAGCAGCGTGGTTTACAACTTGCACGACGCCGGTTTCAAACCAGTTCAAAATGTGAAAATAAGTCAAGCTAAGGAGCAGGTTTAAAGCCTCTATTTATCGTGACGTTCACACCTAGGCGTTCAAGTGCCGTCGGAAATGCGGCAACTATTCACATAAGAGACAATGTATATGTCGTATTCAAATGTACAGCAATACAATTATGTTCACTTTTATAGTGTTTTTGAGCAGAATATTGATTTCACGTACACATCGAGCATATATGGTGTAGTAACGATGTAATACACCAAATAGTACACTAAAAGATAAACCGAGCACTCCACAAGTCAATCTCTCTATATTAGTCAAAATAAATATTGTCCATGGATAACGACTATGATATTTTAAGCTGGTACGGTTAATTCGATTTACATTGTTTCCCATGTCCGTCGTCGTCAAAGTGTAGAAAACTGATTGAATCGACATTTGCAAATGTCTGAGCCCCGTCGTACTTGAACGCATCACCCCAAACCCCCCACGCTAGCAGTCCAGGACCTGCTTATGGCCTTCGTTCCCGTTGGGACTCCGGTGACAGACGGCCGACAAAATCGGAAACGGTCGTTGTCACACGCCGCGTCCACCCGCAGCGCATTATATCCACCAACGTTTTACCTTTCGGGGTTCCGGACTCTCCATTAACCGGGACTGAAGTCTGTCCACTGTTTCCAGCAGGTCCTCCGCCATGTTTACTGTTGGCAAATGTTTGCCCGGAAGCGGCTTCATCCCGGCGGAGACGGGGAAGCAAATTTCCGTTATTTTAATGCGTTGTTTTACGGCCATTAATAAAGCAGAACATCCACGAAGAGTCCAAATTACAGACTTTCAAACTGCAACTGGTCGATCGTGGCCTGTGGGTGGTTTTAAAGGGCAATTTATTTAGGGAGTTGCTCGAAGACGGAAGTACGTCATCGTTGTCGTCAACATACACTTGTTTACGTTACTGTTTTATTTAGGTTAAGTTTTATTTCTTGTAATTTGATCGACATATGACGGACAACGCCATCGGAATATTGTTAGAATTAAAATATTAAGGACTAATTGAGACGGGTGGTCAGAATAATCCAGGGGTCACCAACACAGTGCCTGTGGGCACCAGGTAGCCCGTAAGGACCAGATGAGTCGCCCGCTGGCCTGTTCTAAAATTAGCTCAAATAGCAGCACTTACCAGTGAGCTGCCTCTATTTTTTAAATTTTATTTATTTACTAGCGAGCTGGTCTCGCTTTGCTCGACATTTTTAATTCTAAGAGAGACAAAACTCAAATAGAATTTGAAAATCCAAGAAAATATTTTAAAGACTTGGTCTTCACTTGTTTAAATAAATTCATTTATTTTTTTACTTTGCTTCTTATAACTTTCAGAAAGACAATTTTAGAGAAAAAATACGACCTTAAAAATGATTTTAGGATTTTTAAACAAATATACCTTTTTACCTTTTAAATTCCTTCCTCTTCTTCCCTGACAATTGAAATCAATGTTCAAGTATTTTTTTATTGTAAAGAATAATAAATACATTTTAATTTAATTCTTCATTTTAGCTTCAGTTTTTTCAACGAAGAATATTTGTGAAATATTTCTTCAAATTTAGGATTAAAATTAAAAAAATACATTCTGGCAAATCTATAAAATCTGTAGAATGAAATTTAAATCTTTTTTCAAAGTCTTTTGAATTTCTTTTAAAATTTTTATTCTGGAAACTCTATAAAAAATAATTTGTTAGAAATATAGCTTGGTCCAATTTGTTATATACAGTGGGGCAAAAAAGTATTTAATCAGCCACCAATTGTGCAAGTTCTCCCACTTAAAATGATGACAGGGGTCTGTAATTTTCATCATAGGTACACTTCAACTGTGAGGGACAGAATGTGAAAAAAATTCCAGGAATTCACATTGTAGGAATTTTAAAGAATTTATTTGTAAATTATGGTGGAAAATAAGTATTTGGTCAACCGTTCAAAGCTCTCACTGATGGAAGGAAGTTTTGGCTCAAAATCTCACGATACATGGCCCCATTCATTCTTTCCTTAACACGGATCAATCGTCCTGTCCCTTAGCAGAAAAACAGCCCCAAAGCATGATGTTTCCACCCCAATGCTTCACAGTAGGTATGGTGTTCTTGGGATGTAACTCAGTATTCTTCTTCCTCCAAACACGACGAGTTGAGTTTATACCAAAAAGTTCTATTTTGGTTTCATCTGACCACATGACATTCTCCCAATCCTCTGCTGTATCATCCATCTATCAATTTTGGTATAAACTCAACTCGTCCTGTTTGGAGGAAGAAGAATACTGAGTTACATCCCAAGAACACCATACCTACTGTGAACACCATACCTACTGTGAAGCATGGGGGTGGAAACATCATGCATTGGGTCTGTTTTTCTGCTAAGGGGACAGGACGATTGATCCGTGTTAAGGAAAGAATGAATGGGGCCATGTATCGTGAGATTTTGAGCCAAAACCACCTTCCATCAGTGAGAGCTTTGAATGGTTGACCAAATACTTATTTTCCACCATAATTTACAAATAAATTCTTTAAAATTCCTACAATGTTAATTCCTGGATTTTTTCCCCACATTCTGTCTCTCACAGTTGAAGTGTACCTATGATGAAAATTACAGACCTCTGTCATCATTTTAAGTGGGAGAACTTGCACAATCGGTGGCTGACTAAATACTTTTTTGCCCCACTGTATTCTAACAAAGTGAAGATTGGATTTTAACCTATTTAAAACATGTCATCAAAATTTTAAAATTAATCTTAATCATGAAAAATTACTAATGATGTTCCATAAATTTTTTATTTTTTTTTTTTCAAAAGGTTTCGAATTAGATATTTTTTCTCTTCCTTTTTTCGATTGAATTTGGAATTTTAAAGGGTCGAAATGGAAGATAAACTATGTTTCAAAATTTAATTGTCTTTTTTTTTCGTATTTTCTCCTCTTTTAAACCGTTCAATTAAGTGTTTTTCCATCATTTATTCTCTACAAAAAACCTTTCATAAAAGGAAAAAAAAATATGTGGTGGAATGACAGACAAAGATACCCATTTATATATATATATATATATATATATATATATATATATATATATATATATATATATATATATATATATATATATATATATATATATATATATATATAGGGCTTCACGGTGGCAGAGGGGTTAGTGCGTCTGCCTCACAATACGAAGGTCCTGCAGTCCTGGGTTCAAGTCCAGGCTCGGGATCTTTCTGTGTGGAGTTTGCATGTTCTCCCCGTGAATGCGTGGGTTCCCTCCGGGTACTCCGGCTTCCTCGCACTTCCAAAGACATGCACCTGGGGATAGGTTGATTGGCAACACTAAAATTGGCCCTAGTGTGGGAATGTGAGTGTGAATGTTGTCTGTCTATCTGTGTTGGCCCTGCGATGAGGTGGCGACTTGTCCAGGGTGTACCCCGCCTTCCGCCCGGTTGGAGCTGAGATAGGCGCCAGCGCCCCCCGCGACCCCGAAAGGGAATAAGCGGTAGAAAATGGATGGATATATATATATATATATATATATATATATATATATATATATATATATATATATATATATTCATATATATATATATTCATATATATATATATATATATTTATACATAAATATATATAAATATATACATATATATAAATATATATATATATATATATATATATATATATAGATGTATTTATTAAAGGTAAATTGAGCAAATTGGCTATTTCTGGCAATTTATTTAAGTGTGTATCAAACTGGTAACCCTTCGCATTAATCAGTACCCAAGAAGTAGCTCTTGGTTTCAAAAAGGTCGGTGACCCCTGGAATAGTCCATCTACTTGTCCTAATAAATGCTATGCATTTCCATCTATCCGTTTTCTACTGCTTTATTAAGTAAAATATAGTATTATTTGGTATGTTTGCTATGATATTCTAAGAGTTTAATTAAATAATTATTGAAATAAGCTGTGAATGTTGTCTGTCTATCTGTGTTGGCCCTGCGATGAGGTGGCGACTTGTCCAGGGTGTACCCCGCCTTCCGCCCGATTGTAGCTGAGATAGGCGCCAGCGCCCCCCGCAACCCCTAAAGGGAATATGCGGTAGAAAATGGATGGATGGATGAAATAAGCTGTAGATGCTGCATTGTAATCTTTATTCGCACGTTCCCCCAACCCTGCAGTGTAGAGGTTGCACCACTGGAGAGCAGCAGAAACAGATTGTACAAAAAGGGGACAAAAAAACACTCTAAAAGTGTTTTTTACACGTTTTTTACTCGTTGCATGACCATTTTAATTTCGAACATATTTAAAGTAAGACAATTTAAGCTTAAACTGGGGTTGGTTGTTGAGGTGGGGTCTGGTATGAGGACCTCTTAAGGCAAGGGTCAGGAACCTTTTTGGCTAAGAGAGCCAAGAAGCCAAATATTTTAAAATGTATTTCCGTAAGAGCCATATATTATTTTTTTTAACACTGAACACAACTAAACATGTGCATTTTTAAGTAAGACCAACATTTCCATTCTATGTGTCATACTTGATAATTTTGCGATATTGCCATATTTTTGCTGAAAGGATTTAGTAGAGAACATCGACGATAAAGTTCGCAACTTTTGGTCGCTAATAAAAAAAGCCTTGCCTTTACCGGAAGCAGCAGACGATGTGCACGTGACATCACTGGTTGTAGGGCTCCTCACATCCTCACATTGTTTACAATCATAGCCAGCAGCAGCTAGAGCTATTCGGACGGAGAAAACGACAATTTCCCCATTAATTTGAGTGAGGATGAAAGATTTGTGGATGAGGAAATTCAGAGTGAAGGACTAGAAAAAAAAAAAAAAAAAAAAGGCGATTGCAGTGGGAGCCATTCCGATGTTATTAGGCACATTAACTAGGATAATTCTGGAAAATCCCTTATCTGCCTATTGTTTTAGTGAGATTATACAGTACCTGAAAGTCGGAGGGGTGTGGCCACGGGTGTGTTGACCCAGTGTCTCTGAGGGAAGTCACGCAGCTGCAGCTGGACGCCATTTTCGCTGATGTCCCCGGTAAGAGCTGACTTATTACCACAATTTTCTCACCGAAAACTGCCGGTTGACATTTGGTCGGGATCCATGTTCGCTTGACCGCTCTGATCCATAGTAAAGCTTCACCTTCGGGAATTTTAAACAAGGAAACACGGTGTGGCTAAAGGCTAAAAGCTTCCCACCTCCATTTTTCTACTTTGACTTCTCCATTATTAATTGAACAAATTGCAAAAGATTCAGCAACACAGATGTCCAGAATACTGTGTAATTATGCGATTAAAGCAGACTACTTATAGCTTGGATCGGGCTGGAACCGAACCCGAGACGTCAAATACATGCGTCATCATACCGCGACGTTTTCAACACGACACTTCGCGGGAAATTTAAAATTGCAATTTAGTAAACTGAAAAGGCCGTATTGGCATGTGTTGCAATGTTAATATTTCATCATTGATATATAAACTATCAGACTGCGTGGTCGGTAGTAGTGGGTTTCAGTAGGCCTTTAAAAGAATTGTATAAAACAAATGAAACATGAAGAAAAATATTTGAACTCACAATTTGTAGAACCCATCCGACGCTGTGTAAGCCAGTGGTACCGTCGTAGTCGGTTGATTTGTGTGAAAGTGGCGGGCATTTCCCCATTTCACCGCCGGTATTGTGCTAAAATGTGATTGACGGCCAAAAATGTATTTCCTTCGCGGGAGCACGAACCGCTCGCTAAACCTGCATTGCTTGGCTTCGTCCGTCCACAGCGGATTACTAGGTGTAAGACAGACACTTTATCTCCGTGGTTATTGTACCGGTGAGTATTCTGTGGCTTTCTATGGCTCCGGTGCCACTTCCTGTTTTCGAAACTTGTGATTGGATACTCACTTGGGACTCCCACGTGAGTATCCAATCACAGCGTAAGGCCAGCTAGAAGGCCTTACCTACAACAACTCGTGATCTGATTGGCTAATGCAATTGTCCATAATATGACATAACGAGAATATGAATACTTTAAGATATTCACGGAAAGTAAATCAAAAATTACTTTTATCTTTAATTATGATCATGATTTCTGGTCATCTTAGGCCAGCAGAGAAGGCCTTGCTGGCCTCTTGCTAATATATTGCTATGAGCCACCCAACATGACTGTATTTGGTTTTTAGTTTTGCTGAACTAACAAGTATAAGAATTAAGGCATCATGCTAAATTTCAGCCAGAGGCAAGCTAGTCTAGTTTGTGTTGCACGTTCACACACAATTCCTGATTGTGGAATTGTTACGCTACATGCTAATTTAAACAAATTCTAATATACTTTTACATGGCATTTTATAAGCAGCTTGAACAGGGCGAAAAAAACGGGTTAGAAAATCTGCTACAGTCTGAGCACTAAATTCATATGATGTTAATTATCTGCTGTTTTTTTTCTTTATGTACAAACCTGGTGTGTTATCATAAATGAAACTGTTCAGATGTTATTAGGATGAAGCAAAACCAAACTTCGTATGTAAAATACGAAAGAGTTTACTGCAGAATTTTTTTTTTTTATGCTCTAAAGCAGGGGTCTCTAAACTTTTTGACTCGGGGTCCGCATTGGGTTAAAAAAAATTTGGCCGGTGGACCGGCTTAAAACAAACAAAAAAAAAATACAATATATATATATATATATATATATATATATATATACATACATACACACACACACACACACACATATATTCCGAGCACTATCGATGGGAAAATGCCTTTTTAGACAATATCATTTGCAAAATGGATTAGAAAAATTAAAAAAAAAAAAAAAAAAAAAACATATGTATATATTTTTAACTTGGGACTTCCCTTGGGCCGGATTTTGGATGCTGGCGGGCCGGATCCAGCTCGTTGGCCGTAGTTTGGGGACCCCTGCTCTAAAGTGGAGGTTGGTTTTTTTTTTAGATTTCTCCAGGGATTTTTCAAATGTGGTTATTCGATCCCGTGATGAAGGATCTCTGCAATTTATATTGGTGTTTATGTACTCTATTTCAGTGGTCCCCAACCACCGGGCCCTGGCCCGATTGGTACCGGGCCACAGAATTTTTTTTTATAAATTTTTATTTTAAAAAAGAAAAAAAAAAAAAAGTTTTTGTTTTTTTTGTTAAATCAACATAAAAAACACAATTTACACTTACAATTAGTGCACTAACCACAAAAACGTCCCTTTTTCATGACAAAGAAAAAAAAAAGAAAAAAAAAAGGATTCCCCCCCGGGCCGCGGGACAAATTATTAAGTGTTGACCGGTCCGCGGATACAAAAAGGTTGGGGACCACTGCTCTATCTCATTTGTTTATGTTGTTTTTTCTATGTTGTTACCGTTTTTGCATTTAGGTTTATGTAATAAAAGGATATGTATTTTTATTTTTGGGGCGGGAAAGTGTGTGTGGGAGGGGCAAGCGATGATTCGCCCAGGGCGTATATCTAGCCAGGAGCGCCTCTGGCAACAAATATTATATCCATCCATCCATTTTTTACCGCTTGTCCCTTTTGGGGTCTCGGGGGGTGCTGGAGCCTATCTCAGCTGCATTCGGGCAGAAGGCGGGGTACATCCTGTTCCAAAAGGGTTTTTTTAAATTACAAATGAATAACTAAATATCTGTTTGATTTATGATGTCAAAGCAAATCCATCCATCCATCAATTTTCTACCGCTTGTCCCTTTTTGAGGCCGCAGGGGTCAAAGCAAATCCTCTATCAAATTGTTTCCACATTTTTTTTCCCGGTAAAATTTTACGATGGAAAAAAACCTGACATCTCAGAATTTTACCGTCTAAAAAATTGGTACCGTTTTTCCATTTTCAGCGATATGCTGTAATAAACACTGACAATTTAACGGAAAAAAATCTGGCATCAAAGCTGCTATTTGTTAGCTTAAACTCTACGTACATTGTTGTTTACGTATTGTGTACTGTACGTAAAAAAAAAAAAAAATTTCAAATGTATAATACATATATATCCATGTATTATTCAGTGTTACAAGTGGGCCTCTGAGGGTAGCCATAACTGCGAGGTGGCCCTCGATGAAAAGGAGTTTGACACGTCTGTGACGTAAGGGATATATTTGGCAGGGAGGGTGCCATGAGTGCCTCTATTTGGACATGGCGGGCTTGGATATGGGGGCATGGGTTGGGGCCGGGGGCTGACGCCTACGTCACAACTGTAGTTTGGATCATGTGACAAGGACTAAGTACACACACACACACAGAGCACCTTGGTTGAGAAACGGTGGGAAAGTCATGAGGAATCTTTGAGGAAAGCAACAGAAAGAAGAGTGACTAAGGGTGAGCAAGAAAACAGGACAGAAAGGTAAACTGGTTCTTATTTGGATTAGACACCCCTTTTAGGTTCCCAAACTTGACCCTGCAAATGCCAGTAGATTGTGCTGCAAAAAGGCAGAATTACAGAAAGGTTTGAATTGGACGTGTGAAATAACTGCTGATGAAGAATAATTTAAGTGGATGGTGGGTTAGTGTTGGTGTGTGTTACCTCTTATTTCCACACACACTTGCATGCATGTGTGCCTATAAATACTCTGGTGAGATAAGCAAAGCGCTGCTCAGAAATGCAATATTGGCATGTTTGGTTAAACACGACTGGTGTAGTGTCATGGATTTAAAACATTTTTCAATATAAGACTTTTTGCGTGCTTACGTTTGTTTTTTTTTACTATTATTTTAATTTGCTATCTAATTCGGCAACTGTTTCAACGTGTTGTGGTAAGCTCACCAAGCAGGATGCAATACATCTTCAAAATCCATTACTGCAGAAAAAAAATACTTATTTTTGTGAATTGAGGTTTAAAAACGTACACATTTTCATTTGACAAAGATTATGCTTCACTCTTCTTAATACATGCACAACAAAAGCAGGAAATGTCGCGATTTAAGCTAGCTTTTAAAGGGGAAGTGCACTTTTTTTTTTAGAATTTTGCCTACCGGACACAATCATGAGAAACAAAAAGACA
Organism: Nerophis ophidion; assembly: GCF_033978795.1. Classification (NCBI taxonomy): domain Eukaryota; kingdom Metazoa; phylum Chordata; class Actinopteri; order Syngnathiformes; family Syngnathidae; genus Nerophis; species Nerophis ophidion. The sequence goes on along the minus strand of NC_084614.1, from coordinate 15,586,262 downwards.
AAAAGGTTTAGTTTAGTTTTTTTGTATTCTAACTTGTAAAAAATCGTCCTGTTTTAGGTAGCTAGCAATGCAGCTAAAGGGAGCAATCAAATCTACCACTAAATCACTTTAAAAATGCATTCAAAAACCGTCAACAACACGTCATTTAGGTTCCTTAACTTGTATAATAATAAAGCTGTAGCGACATTTTTATTGTAAGAGCGACTACTGAGGAACTCTTTTTTTCTATCGTAGTAACTAGAGATGTTCGATATTATCGTGGCGATAAATGCTTTAAAATGTAATATCGGAAATTATCAGTATCGGTTTCAAAATTATCGGTATCGGTTTGAAAAAATAGTAATATTTATGTCTTTTTAAAACACCGATGTGTACGCAGTCGTAGGGAGAAATACAGAGCGCCAATAAACCTTAAAGGCACAGTCACATAATAACTTCGGTTTTTCACACACACACACACACACACATAAGTGAATGCACGCATACTTGGTCAACAGCCATACAGGTCACACTGAGGGTGGCCGTTTAAACAACTTTAACACTGTTACAAATATGCGCCACACTGTGAACCCACACCAAACAAGAATGACAAACACATTTCGGGAGAACATCCGCACGGTACCACAACATAAACACAACAGAACAAATACCCAGAAAAGCCGTAGATATTATGTGATTGGGCCGGCACGGAAAGGCAGTGCCTTTAAGGTTTATTGGCGCTCTGTATTTCTCCCTACGTTCGTTTAGCACTCCGTACAGCAGCGTTTTAAAAATGTCATAAATTTTACTTTTTGAAACGGATACCGATAATTTCCGATATTACATTTTAAAGCATTTATCGGCCAACAATATCAGCAGTCCAATATTATCGGACATCTCTAGTAATTATTGTCAAATGCATCATCCTGAATCTGTTAAATGTTATCTTACTCAATTTTAGTGTTTTAAGAAATCGTACCTCCCCCAAAATCGTGACCCGCGCTAGTGCCAAACCGAATCATCATGTTAGCCGTTGCTAGCTCAACAGTGGGAGTCAATTTAGCCTCAGATATGTTGACAACAAATATAACTACAAAGATGCCGGAGGGTCGAAATTCACTTCATTATTAAAAAGTATTCTTGCGTTATTTTTTTTGTTCCGCCTTAAGATGTATTTAGCCATCACGCCTGTTGGAGAAGGACGTAAACAAAGCGGCGAATTAAAACTGGAGGCGCCGACCAAAACTTTCCTATGATATCAGCACAAGCTTGAACATAATCCAAAGCAATTTGACTCTTGGCAGGGGGTTGGGAGGCTGTGACCTCATTGCGCTCCAGGATTTGAAATAGTTTGTGTCATCTAAGGGGTTTCCACACCCTGGTGAAGGACAGCAGCTGTTGGCCCTGTCATATGAGGCATCTCATAATTAATTAATAGGGATGCTGAAAAAAATGTATTCAATTCGGAAATCAATCGTATTTATTAAGATTGGGAATCCTCACTCCAAGAATCAAAGTGTGTGCCAGGGGGCAAACATATTTTATTTTCTAAACAAATAATAAAAAGTCAAACAGAAGTTAAGTTTGATCAGTGAGCCACCAGAGCTCTCGTTAAGTGGCATTGAAATAACGTCGGACGGTCAGAAATATCCCGGTCAAGGCCGGTCGGTGCAGAATGCAGCTGTCGCACCTCCAACCCCTACAGCACTTTTACACCTTCAAAGGTGGCGTTCTGTTTTTACGCACAAGTTGTTTTTCACTCCCAACTCACACTACATGTTTATCGTCCAAGAGTCACAACTAGTCACTGAAGTCCTCGCGCTGTTTATATTGTTGATGTTACTCTTTAGTCCAATAGCTGTTGCAGTTTGTGGCCGTTGTACCATGAATTGACGTGGACCCCGACTTAAACAAGATGAAAAACCTATATGGGTGTTACCATTTAGTGGTCAATTGTACGGAATATGTACTGTACTGTGCAATCTACTAATACAAGCTTCAATCAACCAATCAATCGATCAATCAATCAGTTGTCTAAACCAGTGGTCCCCAACTACCGGGCCGGGCCGCGGCTCGATTGGTACTGGGCCGCAGAGGAAATTTTTATAATTTTTTTGTTTTGTTTTATTAAATCAACATAAAAAACACAATATACACTTACAATTAGTGCATCAACCCAAAAAAACTCCCATTTTCATGACAAAAAAATAATAATAATAAATAAATAAATTAAAAAAAACTTTCCCGCCGGCCCGTAGGACAAATTATCAAGCGTTGACCGGTCCGCAGCTACAAAAAAATTGGGGACCACTGGTCTAAACTAAATAAGGAAACATTTCCACCCCACTGTCAACATTTGGAAAAAAAGGGAAATTTTCCTGAAAATAAGGGAAGATTTTCGGTAAATGAATAATATATATTTAAAAACCTGTCAATTTTCAACAAATGTAAATATTATCCCAAAACTATTTTGAGTCCTGTATTTGTTTTAACCTCTGTTTATCTATATATTGTTGCTGTTCCACTTGAGTCCTGTTGGTGTCACTGTTTCTAGTTTATTTCCGACACGTCAACGTTTGAAGAAAATGGCTATTTTTTTTTAGCAAATAAAATTATCTTCACAAACCTTCCAGTCACTGAAAATGCGAATATTATCCCAAAACTATTTTTAGTAGGGGTGTGGGGAAAAAATCTATTCGAATTTGAATCACAATTCTCACATTGTGCGATTCAGAATTGATTCTCCTTCTTAAAAATATCGATTGAAAATTTTTTTTTTTTTTAATTTTTATCCATCCAACAAAACAATACACAGTAATACCATAACAATGCAATCCGATTCCAAAACCAAACCTGACCCAGCAACACTCACAACTGCAATAAACAGAGCAATTGAGGAGACACAAACACGACACAGAACAAACCAAAAGTAGTGAAACAAAAATGAATATTATCAACAACAGTATCAATATTAGTTATAATTTCAGCATAGCAGTGATTAAAAATCCCTCATTGACATTATAATTAGACATTTATAAAAAATAAAAAAAAAAGAACAATAGTGTCACAGTGGCTTACACTTGCATCGCATCTCATAAGCTTGACAACACACTGTGTCGAATATTTTCACAAAGATAAAATAAGACATCTTTTTGGTTCGTTTAATAGTTAAAACAAATTTACATTAGTGCAATCAGTTGATAAAACATTGTCCTTTACAATTATAAAAGATCCTGCTGAAATCCTATGTATTGAATGAATAGAGAATCCTTTTAAATCGGGAAAACATCGTTTTCGAATCGAGAATCGTGTTGAAATGAAAAAAAAATCGATTTTGAATCAAATCGTGACCCCAAGAATCGTTATTGAATCGAATCGTGGGACACCCAAAGATTCGCAGCCCTAATTTTTAGTATTCATTTTTTGCTGCTATTCCTATGGGTGTTTCTAACTTATTTTCCTCCCTCTGTGACATGTGAATTTCAAATCTTGAAAACAAGAGAAGATATTATGCAAATAACATTTTTTTTACAGACCTGCCAATTTTGAAGAAATTTACATGCGATTCCAAACCTTTTTTTTTTCCTACTTCATGTTTTTTTTTCTGTTTTCTCATTTACCGTTAATACATTTATATTGTTGCTGTTCCACTTAAATCCTGTAAGTGTCACTATTTCAAGCTTATTTCTGCCCTCTGTGGAATACGGGTCAACATTTGAAATTTAAGAGAAAATTATTTAAATTTAGGGAAGATTAAATGAAAGGTTTAAAATAAAATACATGAAATATTTTTACACACTTGCCAATCCTGAAGAAATTTACATATGATCTCAAAACTATTTTTAGTACTCTATTTTCTTGTTTTCTCATTTGCTATTTATTTTTCTATTGTTGCTGTTCCACTTATATTGTTGCTCAACGTGTCACGGTTTCTAACTTATTTCCGTCCTTTGTCAACATTTGAAAATAGAAATAATCTTGAAAATAAGTGAAGATTCTGTGCAAATAAAAATGTTTTAACAGACCTGCCAATCTTGAAGAAATTTAAATGTGATTCCAAAACCATTGCTTTTCCTTCTGTTTTCTCTTTTGCTGTTTGTATTTATTTGTTGCTTTTCCACTTAAATCCTTTAGGTGTCACCGTTACTAATTTATTTCCACCCTTTGTGAGATACAAGTCAACATTTGAAAATAAGAGAAATATTCTTGAAAATAAGGAAAGATTCTGTGCAAATAAAAATGTTTTAACAGACCTGCCAATCTTGAAGAAATTTAAATGTGGTCACAAAACCATTGACTTTCCTTCTGTTTTCTCTTTTGCAGTTTATATTTATATTGTTGCTACTCCACTTAAATCCTTTAGGTGTTGCGGTTACTAACTTATTTGCACCCTCTGTAAGATACACATTAACAATTTAAAAGGATAGAAATAGTCTTGAAGATAAGGAAATATTTTTTACAAATAAAAATATTTTAACAGACTTGTCAACCATAGATAAATTTAAATGTAATCCTAAAATTATTTTTCGTACTGTATTTGGTTTTCCTTCTCTTATCTCATATGCTGTTTATTTTTAAATTGTGGCTGTTCCAATTGAGTCCTGTTGGTGTCACTTTTTCTTGCTTTTTTTACGCCCACTGTGAGATAATTTGTCATTTGCATTTGAAAATAAAAAAAAAATAGGCATGACAATGAGGGAGTTTTTTTGAAAATTAAAAATTATTTCCAGACATGTCAATCTTGAAGAAATGTAAATATTATCCCAAAACTATTTCTAGTACTGGATTTAATTTTGTTCTGAATGTATTTATGCCTATGTTTTCCCATTTGTTGTTCATATTTCTATTGTTGCTGTTCCATTTAAGTCCTGTAGTTGTCAATGTTTCAAACTCAATTCCACACCAACATTTGAAAAAAAGAGACATTGTACTAAAAAAAAAGAAAGAAAGATTTTCGGCAAATAAAACAAATATTTCACGGACTTGCCTGTATTTTTAACAAATGTAATTATTACAAAAAATGTTAAATTGGCCCTAGTGTGTGAATGTGAGTGTGAATGTTGTCTGTCTATCTGTGTTGGCCCTGCGATGAGGTGGCGACTTGTCCAGGGTGTACCCCGCTTTCCGCCCGATTGTAGCTGAGATAGGCGCCAGCGCCCCCCGCGACCCCAAAAGGGACTAAGCGGTAGAAAATGGATGGATGGATGTTTTGTACTGTATGGGTTTTTTTTCTGTTTACTCATTTGATGTTCATTTTTATATTGTTGCTGTTCCATTTAAGTCCTAAAATTGTCACTGTTTCTAGCTCGTTTCCGACCTATGTGGGATACATGTCAAAATTGATAATAAAGGGACATTTTTCCCAAAATAAAAGAAGATTTTTTAGCAAATAAAACATATTTTTACAGACCTGCCAATCTTGAACAAATGTAAATAATATCCCAAAACAGTCTTCTCTCTGGTCACTAAAAACACCACGAGGACCAGAGTGGGAACGCTCATCCAACCCTTTTTCCATTCACTTTCTGGTACCCAAACACCTTAAAACCCCTTAAATCAAGACTACTAATGACCGCCATAACCAGAGCACTAGGGGGAGTTCCTCAAACCACATCAAACCCATATTCAGATCGAACAGGGGTCTTAACACATTCTCCTTCTATGCCACATCAATATGAAATGCACTTCCAATAGGTGGAAAAGAAAGTGCACCCAATCCTCCTTCAAAACCACACTAAAAAAGCACCTCCAGGCGGTTACACCTTTTACCTAACACGAAACCCCCACTCTTAGATTGTAAATAATTGTATATACTTTTTGTCATGCTGTTTGAGCTTTTAATGTTCACTGCTTGCGGTAAATATCCTATAAAGTTAAGATCTATATTTCTACATCAATATGATGTCTATTAGTAAGTCTGGTTTTGATGATTAACTTGTCGAATGACTGTATTATGTTGATGGGAAATATTTGTATCACTTAAACAAGTTGCAAAACTTATTTGGGTGTTACCATTTAGTGGTCAATTATACGGACTATGTACTGTACTGTGTAAACTGTATCAATTCATGTGTTCTCCTTCCTCACAGTCTGCTAATAAAGGCTTCAATCAATCGATCAAAACGCGCCGGTCAATCTTAAACAAAAAATATTTTGATTGTTGTTGTTTTACATGTGTCCTTTATGTGTCACTGTTTTTGACTTATTTTCCACTCATTGTGGGATACATGTCAACATTTGAAAATAAGATAAATATTCTTAAAAATAAAGGAAGATTTTCTGCAAATTAAATATTTTTACAGGCCTGCCAATCTTGAAGAAATGTACATGTGATCCTAAAACTATTTTTAGTGCTGTGTTGGTTTTTCCTTTTGTTTTCTAATTTTCTGTTTCTTTCAAAATGTTTGCTATTCAACTTAAGTCCTGTCAATGTCACATGTGCCAACTGTGTACATGTCACCATTTGAAAAGAAGACAAATATTCCTGAAAATAAAAGGGAAGATTTTAAGCAAATAAAAAATATTTTTACTGACCCGTGTAGCCTGAATAAATTTAAATATGATCCGAAAATAATTTTTACTAGTGGATACATTTTTCTGTTTATTTGTATATTGTCACTGTTTCAAACTTCCTTCCACCCTCTGTGGGACATGTCAACATTTGAAAGTTTGAAAAATATTCCTGAAAATAATGTTGTAAGTCACATTTGAAATATTTTTACAAACTTGCCAATCTTGAAAAAATCCAAATGTGATTCCAAAACTATTTTTCTGACTTCATTTGTTTTTTCTTCGGTTTTCTAATTTGCTGTTTCAATTTATATTGTTGCTGTTCCACTCAAGCTCTGTAGATGTCACTGATTCTAATGTATTTTTCCGACCTCTGTGGGATACGTGTCAACGTTTAAAAACAAGAGAAATATTCCTGAAAATAATGGAAGATTTGAGTCAAATTAAAATACTTTTACAGACTTGCCAAAAAATACTTTTACATACCTGCCAAGATTAAAGAAATTTAAATATAAACCCCAAACTATTTTTAGTACTGTACCCATTTGCTGTTTATATTTTTATATTGTTGTGATTCCACTTGTGTCCTACAGGCGTCTCTGTTTTAACTTATTTCCACTCCATGTGGGATTCATGTCAGCATTTGAAAATAAGAGTTATAGTCCTGAAAATAATGGAAGATTTCAGTAAAATTTTAAATATTTTTACTGGAATCGCCAATCTTGATGAAATCCAATTGTGATCCCAAATGCTTATTTCATTTATTTTTTTCTTCTGTTTTCAAATTTGCTGTTTATATTTATATTGTTGATGTTCCTATCAAGTTCTGTAGATGTCACTGTTTCTAATGCAATTTTCCAACCTTTGTGGGATATGTGTCAACATTTAAAAACAAGAGAAATATTCCTGAAAATAAGGGAAGATTTGAGTCAAATTCAAATACTTTTACAGACTTGCCAATCTTAAAGAAATGTAAATATAAACCCAAAACTATTTTTAGTACTTTGTGTTTTTTCTTCCGTTTTCCCATTTGCTGTTTATAGTTTTATATTTTTGCGATTCCATTTGTTTCGATTCCACTGTTTTGTACTTATTTCCACCCTCTGTGGGATTCATGTCAACATTTGAAAATAAGAGAAATATTCCTGAAAATATGAGAAGATTATAATAAAATAAAAAATAGTTTTACAGACTTAAAGCAATTTTAAATGTAAACCCAAAACTATGTTTAGTATTGTATGTGTTTTTCCTTCTGTTTTCCCATTTGCTGTGTATATTTTTATTTTGTTATTGTTCCACTTAAATCCTTTAGGTGTCACTGTTTCTAACTTATTTTCACCCTCTGTGGGATTTATGTCAACATTTGAAAATAAAACAAATATTCTAAAAATAATGGAATATTTTAGTCAATTTAAAACATTTTTACAGATCTGCCAATCTTAAATACATTTAAATATGATCCCCAAACTATTTTTAGCGCTGTATTTGTTATTCCTTCTATTTTTTATTTGTCCTTATACTTTTAGGTGCAGTGTGCTGTGTTAAACTCCGCCTGGCCAAAAAGGAGAAGAATTTGTGAAAAGATCCTCAAGATACAAAGGATCTTGCTGGTGAGCCACCATCTTGTAAGGAAGTAAACACCGCGGTCAGTATGGCCCCCAAGAAGAAGGCCTCACGCCAGAAAAAGGTCACGCCTGACACCGTCAGCCAGGTCGCCATGGAGACCGCCCCCGTGCTCCTGAAGGTGGAGCGTCGAGGAGACGGCGTTGTGGTGGTGGAGAGCGCGGCGAAGAAGATCGAGCAGATGGCGGCGTTGGATATTGCCCAGCTGAACAGCCTCAACCTGCCCCTGCCGCCGCCCGTCATCAAGCCCGGCGAGAGAGGCCTGGGCCTGGGCAGCGAGCTGACCCGGCCCCTGCACGGCAACGCCCTGCTGGAAGAGCTCAGCAAGATGCGGCAGGAGAAGTACGGCAATGTAACGCGATTTTTTTTCTCGCTACGATGTTTCAATGGTCTTTCCTGGTCAGGTTCCTGACGGATCTGGAGTTGGGCTGCAAGACAAAATCCTTTGACGTCCACAAGTTGGTCATCTCCTCAGTCAGTCAGTATTTTCGCGAGATCCTGGCCAAAGATCCCGACATGAAGCGACTGGAGCTACCGTCCCTTTCACCTCTTGGTAGGCTGCCCAGTGTGTTAACAAGCATGATGAGCGCCATCTTTAACCGCTGATGACCCCCTGCAGGCTTGGCCAACGTCATCACCTTCGCCTACCTGGGCCGCGTGCACATGTCGCTCTACACCATTGGATGCACGGTGTCGGCCGCCGCCACCCTGCAGATCCCGCAGCTCCTCAAGATGTGCACAGACTTCCTGCTGGCCGAGCTCAACGTGCAGACGTGTGTGTATGTGTGGAATATTGCCGCCGCCTACAGTTTGCCGCCCGTGTGCGACGCCGCCCGCCGCTTCGTGCTGGAAAACTTTGTGCAGTTTGCCGAGACGCCGCTCTTCACCCAGCTGACCCTGGAGCAGATCTCCGCCTTCCTGCAGGACGACTCACTGCTGCTGCCCACGGAGGTCACCGCGTTCCAGGTCAGACAGTAAAGTCACATGATCAGGTCATTTTAGCCAATCAGGAGCCGGAACTAAGTATTTTACAGAAATGGCACAATAGGAGGGGCAGCACGGTGTAAGAGGGGTTAGTGCATCTGCCTCACAATATGAAGGTCCTGAGTAGTCCTGGGTTCAATCCCGGGCTCTGGATCTTTCTGTGGGGAGTTTGCATGTCCTCCCCGTGACTGCGTGGGTTCCCTCCGGGTACTCCGGCTTCCTCCCACCTCCAAAGACATGCACCTGGGGATAGGTTGATTGGCAACACTAAATTGACCCTAGTGTGTGAATTTGAGTGTGAATGTTGTCTGTTTTTTTTACAGTAAAAAAAAAACGGGCAGCTCGGTGGCCAGAATCTTACACTAAAAATGACAGATGTACCGTTTTTCTAATTACAGTAATTCACAGAAAAAACATTTTACGATAAAATGCTGTCACCTTTTTACAGTAAAAATCCAAGATTGTTATTTTTACAGTTCAACAACGACAACTACACATGTCCTCTCAAATTTGATCAGCTTCCTTCCCGGCACAACACTCTCTACGAAGTTCCTTGGACATTGGTCGAGTAGTTTTGACGTACTCCTGCTAAAAACAAACCAGCAGGAATTCCACTTCCCTCAATGGTCTATTTTCATCTGCGCCAGCAGCTGCTCGAATGTGTGATAGCCTGCGAGGTTCCAAAAACACAGCTGAGGGAAAAATTTGTCGTATTTTTAACTCCACCCCTAGGGGGCTCTTCAGTCACAGTACATACTACCATGCCACCATTTGTCTTAGATATTCCATTGGTTACATTTTTGAAGTTGATTGTTATTAAAAGTCAAAACCCAAAACCAGTGAAGTTGGCACACAAGTTGTGTAAGTGGTAAATAAAAACAGAATACAATGATTTTCAACTTATATTCAATTGAGCAGACTGCAAAGACAAGATATATTTAATGTTTAAACTGAGAAACATCTTTTTTTTTTGCAAATAATCATCAACTTACAATTTAATGGCAGCGACATATTGCAAAAAAGTTGTCACAGAGGCATTTTTACCACTGTGTTACATGGCCTTTCCTTTTAACAACACTCAGTAATTGTTTGGGAACTGAGGAGACCAATTTGTGAAGCTTTTCAGGTTGAATTATTTCCCATTTTTGCTTGATGTACGGCTTAAGTTGTTCAACTGTCCGGGGTCTCCGCTGTCGTATTTTACGCTTCATAATGCGCCACACATTTTCGATGGGAAACAGGTCAGGACTACAGGCAGGCCAGTCTAGTAACCTCACTCTTTTACTACAAAGCCACACTGTTGTAACATGTGCAGAAGGTGGCTTGGCATTGTTTTGCCGAAATAAGCAGGGGCGTCCATGAAGAAGACGTTGCTTGAATGGCAACATATATTGCTCCAAAACCTGTATGTACCTTTCATAGTGCCTTCACAGATGTGTAAGTTACCCATGCATAGGGCACTAATTCACCCCCATACCATCACAGATGCTGGCTCTTGAACTTTGCACCTATAACAATCCGGATGGTTACTTTCCTCTTTGGTCCGAAGGACATGAAATCCACAGTTTCCAAAAAACAATTTGAAATGTGGACTCGTCAGACCCGGAACATTTTTTCACTTTGTATCAGTCCATTTTAGATGAGCTTGGGCCCAGCGAAGCTGGCGGCGTTTCCGGGTGTTGTTGATAAATGGCTTTTGCTTTGCATAGTAGAGTTTTAACTTGTACTTACAGATGTAGCGACAAGCTGTAGTTACTGACAGTGTTTTTTTTTAAGTGTTCCTGAGCCAATTTGGTGATATCCTTGACACGCTGATGGCGGTTTTTGATGCAGTACCGCCTGAGGGATCGAAGGTCACGAACTTGCCGCTTGCGTGCAGTGATTTCTCCAGATTCTCTGAACCTTTTGATGATAGTACGGACCGTAACTGGTGAAATACCTAAATTCCTTGCAATAGCTCGTTGAGAAATGTTGTTCTTAAACTGTTTGACAATTTGCTCACGCATTTGTTCGCAAAGTGGTGACCCTCGCCCCAACCTTGTTTGTGAATGACTGAGCATTTCATGGAAGCTGCTTTTATACACAATCATGGCATACACCTGTTCCCAATCAGGCTGTTCAGCTGTGGGACGTAACAAATAAGTGTTTAAAGAGCATTCCTCAACTTTCTCAATCTTGTTGCAGGCATCAAATTCCAAATTAGCTAAAATTAGCAAAAAATAAAGTTTACTAGCTCGAACGTTAAGTATCTGGTCTTTGCAGTCTATTCAACTGAGTATAAGTTGAAAAGGATTGTATTCTGTGTATATTTACGAATTACACACCGTGCCAACTTCACTGGTTTTGGGTTTTGTATAAACAGTGCGTGTGATTATGTGATTCCCCCTAATGGTTGTGGCCCTCAGCTACCGCATCAGTGTCTATGCCAGGGGCCGGCCCTGGCAGCAGGAGTCAAAAGGTATAAATCAACATCTCACAGGCTCATCTTCTTCTTCTTCTTCTTCTTCTTCTTCTTCTTTGGTTCTTTTCCCAGCTGGCCATGAAGTGGCTGGACTTTGACTCCGCCCGCCACCCTCACGCCGCCGCCCTCCTGTCCCACGTGCGCTTCGAGACCATCCCTGCCAGCGAGCTGGTGAGCCAGATTCAGCCTGTGCCGCGCATGATGCTGGACGCCCAGTGCCACCGCCTGCTGGTGGACGCCATGAACTACCACCTGCTGCCCCACCAGCAGAACACGCTGCAATCCCGCCGCACGCAGCTGCGCGCCAGCCACCAGACCTTGCTGACTATCGGCGGCCGGCCCTCACTCACCGAGCGCGCCCTCAGCCGTGAGGTGGGCGCCCTTTTTTAAGCGCCGTTTTTAAAAGGCCGGACGTGACCTTTCGATCAATGTGTCCAGGTACTGTGGCGGGACCCCCGCGAGGGCGGAGCAGCCTGGCGCCACCTCACGCAGCTCCCAGCAAAAAGCTTCAATCAGTGCGTGGCCGTGATGGACGGTTTCCTGTATGTGGCGGGCGGGGAGGACCAGAATGATGCTCGCAATCAGGCCAAGCACGCCGTCAGCACCCTCAGCAGGTGAGACTCAGTCATCCCCATTTGGGGTCTCTGTCGAGCAGTGGCAGGTGAAGTTTATTATTTCCGCCGACAGGTACGACCCCCGCTTCAACACCTGGCTTCACCTGGCTAGCATGCGTCAACGCCGCACTCATTTCTCGCTGGCAGCCAGCGGGGGCCGCCTGGTTGCCATCGGCGGGCGAAACGTGGAAGGCCTCCTGGCCACGACTGAGAGCTATCTGCCCTCCTCCAACACCTGGCAGATGCGTGCCCCCATGGAGGTGCCGCGCTGCTGCCACGCCAGCGCCACCCTCGCCTCCGGAGACATCCTGGTGAGCGGCGGCTACATCAACTGCGCCTACTCCCGCTCGGTGGCGTGCTACAGCGTGGAGAGTGACACCTGGACGCAGAAGCCCCCCATGGAGACGCCCCGCGGCTGGCACTGCTCCGCCACTCTGGGCGGTAAGGTGTACGTAGTGGGTGGGAGCCAGCTGGGGCCCGGCGGGGAGCGGGTGGACGTGCTCAGCGTGGAGGTCTTCTCCGCCGAGGGCGACGGCACATGGAGCAGGGCCGCGCCGCTTCCGCTGGGTGTGAGCACGGCGGGGCTGTCGCCGCTGACCGAC